>NW_024400386.1:0-33659 GCF_905171765.1 Bufo bufo
AGCGGTCCCCAACCGCCGGGCCGCGGCCCAGGACCGGGCCCTGGAGGATGGTTTGCCGGGCCGCGGCGATCAGGGCCGTCTTTAACTCTGTACTAATGAAGCGCTTCCATTATAGAAGCGCTTCATTAGTACAGAAGGACCAGGGAGCGGTGAAGGATCTGTACTCACCACTTCCTGGTCCTCGGCTCGGCTATCGGCTGTGCAGGGCTCCGCACAGCGTGAGGTCGCTCTGTGACCTCACGCTGTGCGCCGCTATACACAGCCAGCCGACAGCAGAATAAAGTGGATCGCGATGGTGACCAGGAGCAGGAGAGGTAAGTGTTTTTTTATTTTATTTTATTTTATTTGCACTGATGGCTGACCTGGGGGACATGGGGCTGACATGGGGGGCTTATGGGCTGGCTGACATGGGGGGCTTATGGGCTGGCTGACATGGGGGGTTTATGGGCTGGCTAACATGGGGGGCTTATAGGCTGGCTGACATGGGGGGCTTATGGGCTGGCTGACATGGGGGGCTTATGGGCTGGCTGACATGGGGGGCTTATGGGCTGGCTGACATTGGGGGCTTATGGGCTGGCTGACATGGGGGGCTTATGGGCTGGCTGACATGGGGGGCTTATGGGCTGGCTGACATGGGGGGCTTATGGGCTGGCTGACATGGGGGGCTTATGGGCTGGCTGACATGGGGGGCTTATGGGCTGGCTGACATGGGGGCTTATGAGCTGGCTGACATGGGGGCTTATGAGCTGGCTGACATGGGGGGCTTATGGGCTGGCTGACATGAGGAGCTAATGGGGGGGCTTATGGCTGACATGGGGGGCTAATGGGGGGCTTATGGCTGACATGTGGGGCTAATGGGGGGCTTATGGCTGACATGAAGGGCTAATGGGGGGCTTATGGCTGAGATGAGGGGCTAATAGGGGGCTTATGGCTGACATGAGGGGCTAATGGGGGGCTTATGGCTGACATGAAGGGCTAATGGGGGCTTATGGCTGACATGAGGGGCTAATGGGGGCTTATGGCTGACATGAGGAGCTAATAGGGGCTTATGGCTGACATGAGGGGCTAATGGGGGCTTATGGCTGACATGAGGGGCTAATGGCTGACATGAAGGGCTAATGGGTGGCTTATGGCTGACATGAAGGGCTAATGGGGGGCTTATGGCTGACATGAAGGGCTAATGGGGGCTTATGGCTGACATGGGGGGCTTATGGCTGACATGAGGGGCTAATGGGGGGCTTATGGCTGACATGAGGGGCTAATGGGGGGCATATGGCTGACATGGGGGGCTTATGGCTGACATGAGGGGCTAATGGGGGGCTTATGGCTGACATGAGGGGCTAATGGGGGGCTTATGGCTGACATGAGGGGCTAATGGGGGGCTTATGGCTGACATTGGGGGGGGGGGGGTGTGTATAGCTGACATTGGGGGCTGATAGATGGCTAAAGGTTTGGTGGTTGATCTGAGCCATTGGGGGTCTAATCTGAGGTCTGATTAACATTGGGGGTCTGATTGCTGGTCTGACCTGAGGTGTAATGAAAAATATTTTTTTCTTATTGTTCTCCTCTAAAACCTAGGTGCATCTTATAGGGCGGAAAATACGGTACAGTGCAGCAGAGACCAGTGCAGCAGAGACCAGTGCAGCAGAGACCAGTGCAGCAGAGACCAGTGCAGCAGAGACCAGTTCAGCAGAGACCAGTGCAGCAGAGACCAGTGCAGCAGAGACCATAGTCAGTTTATATAGTCATTATATAGTGTTATATATTTTAATATGCACCTTTGTGTTTTGTTATGCGCGTGAATCAGTCGGTCCCGCCCACCCCTAAGCCCCGCCCCAGAACTCCGCCCCCTTCCCCCCCCTAACCGGTCCCTGGGAAAATTGTCTTGCATGAAACCGGTCCTTGGTGCAAAAAAGGTTGGGGACCACTGCCCTAGAGAACATAAAACACTATGGCTCTCAGACTTTGGAGACACGGAAACAATTTTTCTTTCCCCAAAAAATATTAGTTTTAGTGCTGGCATCCTCAAAACTGCGGCCCTCCAGATGTTGTAAAACTATAACTCCCAGCATGCCCAGACAACCTACAGCCATCAGCAGGGCATGTGGGATATTGTAGTTTTACAACTCTGGAGGGCCGCAGTTTTAGGATGCCTGCTTAGTGTCTCTAAAGTCTGAGAGCCATACATATTGGCATCGTCGCGTGCGGTAAAAGTCGTCTCTATAAAAATAACTTTTGACAAAACGCCTCGGATGAACGGTGTTAAAAATATAAAATAAAAACTGTGCCAAAACACCCATTTTTGGGCAAAATTTCAATTTGAATCCATTTTGCCGGTAATAAAACAAGGGTTAACTGCCAAACAACACTCAAAATGGGTTGCCCTGATTCTGTAGTTTGCAGAAACACCCCATATGTGGTCGTAAATGGTTATATAGCCGCACGGCAGGGCATAGAACGAAGGAACGCCATATGGTTTCTGGAAGGCAGATTTTGAGAACAGTTTTTTTTTTTACAGCATTCCATTAGAAGCCCCCCCTGATGTAGCCTAGACTAGAAACTCCCAAAAAGTGACCCATCTAAGAAACTACACCCCTCAAGGTATTCAAAAGTTACTTTAGCAATCTATGTTAACCCTTTAGGTGTTCCACAAAACTAAATAGCGAATGTAGAAACAATTTTAGAATTTAATTTTTTGTTACATTGCCTCAAAAAAGAGTAAATAGAGCAACCAAAAATCATATTTACCCCTAAAATAGTCCAATACAACAACCACCTTATCCCGTAGTTTCCTAGATGGGGTCACTTTTATGGAGTTTCTACTCTAGGGGTGCATCAGGGGGCTTGAAAGGGTAACATGGTGTCAATAAACCCGTCCAGCAAATCTGCCTTCCAAAAACCATATGGTGTTCCCCTTCTTCTATGTCCTGCCGTTTAGCCAAATAGTAAGTTTAGGACCACATATGGGGTGTTTCCTGCAAACTACAGATCAGGGCAACCCTTTTTGATTGCTGATTGGCAGTTATAACCTTGTTATTACTCCTGGAAAAAATTGATTATATTGGAAAATTTTCCAAAAAATAGAAATTTCAAAATTGTTTCTTCCATCTGCCATTGACTCTTGTGGAACACCTAAAGGGTTAACAAAGTTTGTAAACCCAGTTTTGAATACCTTGAGGGGTACTTTCTTAGATGGAGTCACTTTTTGAAATTTCTATTTTAGGGGTGCAACAGGGGGCTTCAAAATGGGACATGGTATAAACAAAACCAGGTCCTGCCAAATCTGCCTTCCTAAAACCCATATGGTGTTCCCCTCCTTCTATGTGCTACCGTTCGGCCAAACAGTAGTTTACGATCCACATATGGGGTGTTTTTGCAAACTACAGAATCAGGGAAACCCATTTTGAGTGTTGTTTGCAGTTAACCCTTGTTTTACTCCTGGAAAAAATTGATTATATTGGAAAATTTTTCCAAAAATAGAAATTTCAAAATTGTTTCTCCATCTGCCATTAACTCTTGTGGAAGACCTAAAGGGTTTATAAAGTTTGAAAAAACAGTTTTGAATACCTTGAGGGGTGTAGTTTCTAGAATGGGGTCATTTTTGGGAGGTTTCTATTATCTAAGCTCACAATATGACTTCAAACCTGAACTGGTCCATAAAAAGTGGGATTTGAAGATTTCTGAAAATTTCAAAATTTGCTTCTAAACTTCTAAGCCTTGTAACATCCCCAAAAAATAAAATATCATTCCCAAAATGCTACAAACATGAAGTAGACATATGGGAATGTAAAGTCATCACAATTTTTGGGGGTATTACTATGTATTACAGAAGTAGAGAAACTGAAACTTTGAAATTTACTAATTTTAAAAAATTTACTTTTTTGACCCAATTTTAGCAGTGACATGAAGTACAATATGTGATGAAAAAACAATCTAAGAACGGCCTGGGTAAGTCAAAGCGTTTTAAAGTTATGAGCACTTAAAGTGACACTGGTCAGATTTGCAAAAAATGGCCTGGTCCTTAAGGTGAAAATGAGCCCGGTCCTTAAGGGGTTAAGTCCATTTGGACGCAAGGTATTCAATTTCCAAATCCATTTGCATTCCAATTGAGCAAGTTTCTTTGAGACATCTCCACCACGGACATTTTTGGTAAACAATCTATTCCCCCCCGGACTCTCAGACCTCTGGATCACAGCATGATACATCTCAAAATGTCTGGCAACAGGCTTCAAATTAGTCACATCCCTTTCTTTAAGAGCAGCTGAAATGTCACGAACATACTCACGCACCCTGACGTTCAATTCCCTCGTAGTGAGGCCCACATACACCTTTGGACATGGACATTTTGCATAATAAACCACTGCTGTGCTAGAGCAAGTTAGCCAATGTGTAATTTGAAAAACCTTCTCACCAGTAACATCACAAAACTCTGTGGCCCTTTCCATATCTGTACAACTCATTCATCTCCCACAAGGGACAAAGCCCCATTTGGGTTTTCCGATTCCAGGAAAAATAGAAGGAGTCGGTTTTGTATAGAGACTCTTAACCAAATGATCTTTCACATTTCTAGACCTTTTTGCCACTACTGAAGGGCCTGACGCCTGACGTCGCATATTTTGCAACAATCGGACCCGTCAATAATACCGGCCAATATTTTTCCAAACAAGCCTTCAGCTCAAGCCATCTAGAATGATAATTTGTGATAAATTTCACTTTATCATCCCTAGATTTATTTTTCTTAAAGTAAAGGAGATCAGAGTGAGAACATGATTTAGCCCTTCTGTAAGCGTCTTTGATGGATAGTTGGCTATATCCACCGTTAGGAAAAAGCTGTTTCAAATCGCTTGCATACTCTTCAAAATTATGATCGGTGGAACATATCCTACGTCCTCTTAGAAATTGTTCAATTGGAGTTGATCTAATCATCTGTGGAGGGTGAAATGAAGAGTTCACAAAAGTTCACTTGCTAAACACATTTGTCAAAATGGAACCATCCTCTCCCCTACAAACCTGTACATCCAAAAAGTCAATGGTATCCCTGTCAAATTTGTATGTCAATCTTATATTCCTATTGCTTTTATTCAACAATCCAAATAATTCATGTGAATCATGAATATCCCCCTGCCAGATCATAAACACATCATCGATGTACCGCGCCCAAAGAATGGTGTGGTCCATCAATGCGTGTCGATCTGACAGGAAGAGATCCTTCTCCCACAGCCCCAGGAAGAGATTAGCGTATAAGGGCGCACAAGGCGCCCCCATCGCAGTCCCCTGGAGGTGTAGGTAGAAGGATCCTTCAAAAACAAAAAAATTGTGTGTCAGAACAAAACCCAACAAATCCACTACGAACATCCTTTTCCGGTCTTCCACATTCTCCCTTTTCAAAAAAAATAACTCAACCGCCTGAATACCATCCTGATGCCTAATGCTGATATAAAGGGACTCAACGTTGCACGTCACCAAATACATATCCTCATCCGAATGGATCCCATCGATCCTCCGCAAAAAATTGGTGGTATCTTGTACATATGATGGAAGATTGGCTACTATATCCTTGAATTGTGAATCCAGATATCACCCCACCTTCTTAGTCAGGCTACCACTTCCAGAGATAATAGGCCTACCTGGAGGTGTTCTTTCATTCTTATGAATCTTAGGTAGAAGGTATAATGTTGGTATCGTAGGTTCCTTCACAATAGGAGCATCATATAGAGGCTTAGATATTATATCTTCATCCAGGGTTTTATCCAAAATCCGTCTCATGATACCTTCAAATGAGTGTAACGAATTAAAGGTTAATCTTTTGTAACATTCCTTATTTCACAATTGTCTGGCTCTGTATGTCTCCTTCACCAGAGTTGCAAGCTGAGTCCACTGCAATTAACCCCTTGTTAGATGACACACTTTGCTCCATAGTATTCCCAGCATTTTCAGAGACTGATTGCTCAGACCCCATACATAGTGACCCTGAACGCAGTGACCCTCCAGGCGCTGCACCCACACATCTCTGAGGGGTTCCTTGCTCCACCATACTGTACAAATAGCCATAATCAGTACTTTTTTTCTCTATGATTTCTTTTATCTTCACATTTTGGGCTCTGGCCCCCCAAGAATATAACTAATACTGTATAATACTGCTCCTATGCAGAAGAATATAACTACTATAATACTTCCCCTATATACAAGAATATAACTACTATAATACTGCTCCTATGTACAAGAATATAACTACTATAATACTGCCTCCTATGTATAAGAATATAACTACTATAATACTGCTCCTATGTACAAGAATATATCTACTATAATACTTTCCCTATGTACAAGAATATAACTACTAGAATACTTCCCCTATATACAAGAATATAACTACTATAATACTGCTCCTATGTACAAGAATATAACTACTATAATACTGCCTCCTATGTATAAGAATATAACTACTATAATACTGCTCCTATGTACAAGAATATAACTACTATAATACTTTCCCTATGTACAAGAATATAACTACTATAATACATCCCCTATGTGCAAGAATATATCTACTATAATACTGCTCCTATGTACAAGAATATAACTACTATAATACTGCTCCTATGTACAAGAATATAACTACTATAATACTGCCTCCTATGTATAAGAATATAACTACTATAATACTGCTCCTATGTACAAGAATATAACTACTATAATACATCCCCTATGTGCAAGAATATATCTACTATAATACTGCTCCTATGTACAAGAATATAACTACTATAATACTGCTCCTATGTACAAGAATATAACTACTATATCCTCCTTATCACCCCTTTGGAAGAGCCTATTGGTTGAATGGGCCAAGCAATTTAAAGCCAAGGTGCTTACATTTCCAATACCAGGCACTCCACTCTCCTCCTTGCAGTTTTACACTCACCCGGAAGCTAAGAAGCCTTCAGGCATTTGGCCTCTCTTAGCTGAGATTCCTTTAAGTGAGATCCGGACCCCAGATGGGAACCAGGATTGGACCCTAGTCTTGAATGACCCCAAAATCAAAAACACCCCTTTCCTCCAGGGATTTGCCCTGCAGAAGGATATTAAGTTGATCAAACTACCACCCCCAACTACCTCTAGCCCTCCCTCTTGGTTGGATAAAAGGCTATAAGACACCCGTAGGATCCCCAAACCACTGTCTACCATATATAAAGAATTACTCTCATCCTCCCCTCCTGAGCTACACTTTCTCAATTTGTGGGAAAGGGAACTGTCAATCCGCCTTTCAGAACCGGAAAGGGCTTTTGTCCTCTCACACTCCCACGGCTTTAGCCGCTGTATTAGGATACAAGAGAACTCATATAAGCTGCCTACAAGATGGTACAAATCCCTGGAGTTTCTGCATAGGCTTAATGCAGACATTCCAAGTGAGTGTTGGAGGTGTAAAAAGGATACAGGCTCACTGTCACACATTTGGTGGCATTGTGAGAGGATCAAGGCTTTCTGGTCAAACATAGAAGCATTGATCAATGTGGTATGTGTTACGCAGGTTAAGCTAGATCCCAAACTGATCTTACTTAGGTGCCCCAATGATTCGCTGTCTCCCTGTAGATCTGATCTTCCCACTATGCTTATTACGGCGGCGAGACTGCTGATTCCGCTGCTTTGGAAAGATACTGAACCTCCTACTGTTTCGATGTGGAGAGACAAGGTGGATCAGATCTATAGATTTGAAGAACTGGCCCATTGGGAATCCTACACACGTTCCCGCTTTCTTAAAATCTGGTCACCTTGGAAGAATTATAGAAGGTTTACTTGACGGAGTTGGAAAAACTCTCAACATGCCCCCCCCCCCCCCCGTCCCCTCCCTACCCCTCCTTTCATCCCCTTTGTTTTATACTTTTATTGTCTGTTACATTTTTGGCTTCATCTTAGACACCATATGATGCACTGATATGTAATAATTGTCACTTCCATAGAAGGTTTGTAATAATACATTTTCATCAATACTACGATGGTATGTGATTGTAAGATGTACTTTATTCTTTGAATAAAAAGAAATTTGGTTAAGAATATAACTACTATAATACTGCTCCTATGTTCAAGAATATAACTACTATAACACTGTCTCCTATGTACAAGAATATAACTACTATAATACTGCTCCTATGTACAAGAATATAACTACTATAATACTGCCTCCTATGTACAGGAATATAACTATTATAATACTGCTCCTATGTACAAGAATATAAATACTATAATACTGCTCCTATGTACAAGAATATAACTACTATAATACTGCTCCTATGTACAAGAATATAACTACTATAATACTGCCTCCTATGTACAAGAATATAACTACTATAATACTTCCCCTATGTACAAGAATATACCTACTATAATACTTCCCCTATGTACAAGAATATAACTACTATAATACTGCCTCCTATGTACAAGAATATAACTACTATAATACTGCCTCCTACAGTATGTACAAGAAGATAACTACTATAATACTGCTCCTATGTACAAGAATATAACTACTATGATACTGCTCCTACGTACAAGAATATAACTACTATAATACTGCCTCCTATATGCAAGAATATAACTACTATAACACTGCTCCTATGTACAAGAATATAACTACTATAATACTGCTCCTATGTACAAGAATATAACTACTATAATACTGCCTCCTATGTACAAGAATATAACTACTATAATACTGCTCCTATGTATAAGAATATAACTACTATAATACTGTCTCCTATGTACAAGAATATAACTACTATAATACTGCTCCTATGTACAAGAATATAACTACTATAATACTGCTCCTATGTACAAGAATATAACTACTATAATACTGCTCCTATGTATAAGAATATAACTACTATAATACTGCTCCTATGTACAAGAATATAACTACTATAATACTGCCTCCTATGTACAAGAATATAACTACTATAATACTGTCTCCTATGTACAAGAATATAACTACTATAATACTGTCTCCTATGTACAAGAATATAACTACTATAATACTGCCTCCTACAGTATGTACAAGAAGATAACTACTATAATACTGCTCCTATGTACAAGAATATAACTACTATGATACTGCTCCTATGTACAAGAAGATAACTACTATAATACTGCCTCCTATATGCAAGAATATAACTACTATAACACTGCTCCTATGTACAAGGATATAACTACTATAATACTGCTATGTACAAGAATATAACTACTATAATACTGCCTCCTATGTATAAGAATATAACTACTATAATACTGTCTCCTATGTACAAGAATATAACTACTATAATACTGCTCCTATGTATAAGAATATAACTACTATAATACTGCCCCTATGTACAAGAATATAACTACTATAATACTGCTCCTATGTACAAGAATATAACTACTATAATACTGCTCCTATGTACAAGAATATAAGTACTATAATACTGCTCCTATGTACAAGAATATAACTACTATAATACTGCCTCCTATGTACAAGAATATAACTACTATAATACTGTCTCCTATGTACAAGAATATAACTACTATAATACTGTCTCCTATGTACAAGAATATAACTACTATAATACTGCTCCTATGTATAAGAATATAACTACTATAATACTGCCCCTATGTACAAGAATATAACTACTATAATACTGCTCCTATGTACAAGAATATAACTACTATAATACTGCTCCTATGTACAAGAATATAACTACTATAATACTGCTCCTATGTACAAGAATATAACTACTATAATACTGCCTCCTATGTACAAGAATATAACTACTATAATACTGTCTCCTATGTACAAGAATATAACTACTATAATACTGTCTCCTATGTACAAGAATATAACTACTATAATACTGCCTCCTATGTACAAGAATATAACTACTATAATACTGCTCCTATGTACAAGAATATAACTACTATAATACTGCTCCTATGTACAAGAATATAACTACTATAATACTGCCTCCTATGTACAAGAATATAACTACTATAATACTGCCTCCTATGTACAAGAATATAACTACTATAATACTGCCTCCTATGTACAAGGATATAACTACTATAATACTGCTCCTATGTACAAGAATATAACTACTATAATACTGCTCCTATGTACAAGAATATAACTACTATAATACTGCCTCCTATGTACAAGAATATAACTACTATAATACTGCCTCCTATGTACAAGAATATAACTACTATAATACTGCCTCCTATGTACAAGGATATAACTACTATAATACTGCTCCTATGTACAAGAATATAACTACTATAATACTGCTCCTATGTACAAGAATATAACTACTATAATACTGCCTCCTATGTACAAGAATATAACTACTATAATACTGCTCCTATGTACAAGAATATAACTACTATAATACTGCCTCCTATGTACAAGAATATAACTACTATAATACTGCCTGCATGCTGCAGTTTTCTCTCCGGCCAAAAATCCTAAACACTTGCCATTTCCATTGAAATGCATTAATGCCGGTTCCGGCCCCAAATGTGTCGGCAAAACAGATCCGTTCTTCCGGTCCACGCATGCGCAGACCATTAAATCTGTGAAAAAAATAAATACCGGATCTGTTTTTCCAGATGACACCGGAGAGACAGATCCGGTATTTTATTGCATTTGTCAGATGTATCCGCATCTGGATCCATCTGACAAATGCCACCCGTTTGCGTCCAGATTGCCGGATCTGAACTGCCTGCCGGAATCCTCTGCCGCAAGTGTGAAAGTACCCTTACAGGGTTGTAGATCAGCAGTGGATGAAGGTTTTAACACATCAGTCCAGGAATAAATCTAATTCCCAGTATGAGTCAAAGTTTTTTTAAATGTAATATTATAAGAAGAATGACGTGGCCTTATGTGGGACTCTGGGCACTCTCAGTGCTTGACGTCTGTGAGGCCGTGATTCAATCCTGACTTTCAGGAACATGGCAGTGACTCACAGCAGGGATCATGAGCTAGACCCGTCTTATGGTTATTCAGCAGTAGCCTCCGGGAACTATGACGCCAGCACTGGAACGATACGCTGGTTTGTGAAATAAGACTGGTTAACTGGTTTGTTGTGGACGTGAGAGCAGGGGTGCACCTAGCCTTTCTGCTGCCTGAGGCAAAAATTTAAAAAGCGCACCCCCTCCCACCCATACCAAATTCTCAACCTTACCCCTTCCCTCCTAACATTACGTATATCACTACAGAACATACAGGGTAAGGGTCCATTCACACGTCCGCAACTGTTTTGCGGACCGCACATGGCCGACACTATAATAGAAATGCCTTTTCTTGTCAGTGTCTGCGGACATGTTCTATTTTTTTGCGGGGCCGCGGAACGGAAGTACGGATGCAGACAGCACACTGTGTGCTGTCCGCATCTTTTGCGGCCCCATTGAAAATTAATGGGTCCGCACCCGTTCCGCAAAATTGCAGAAAGGATGCAGACCCATTTTGTGGACGTGTGAATGGACCCTAATATACAGTCAGGCACATAAATATTGGGACATGGACACAATTCTAACATTTTTGGCTCTATACACCACCACAATGGATTTGAAATGAAACAAACAAGATGTGCTTTACCTGCAGACTGTCAGCTTTAATTTGAGGGGATTTACATCCAAATCAGGTGAACGGTGCAGGAATTACAACAGTTTGCATATGTGCCTGCCACTTGTTAAGGGACCAAAAGTAATGGGACAGAATAATAGTCATAAATCAAACTTTCACTTTTTAATACTTGGTTGTAAATCCTTTGCAGTCAATTACAGCCTGAAGTCTGGAGTGCATAGACATCACCAGACGCTGGGTTTCATCCCTGGTGAAGCTCTGCCAGGCCTCTACTGCAACTGTCTTCAGTTCCTGCTTGTTCTTGGGGCATTTTCCCTTCAGTTTTGTCTTCAGCAAGTGAAATGCATGCTCAATCGGATTCAGGTCCGGTGATTGACTTGGCCATTGCAGAACATTCCACTTCTTTCCCTTAAAAATCTCTTTGGTTGCTCTTGCAGTATGCTTTGGGTCATTGTCCATCTGCACTGTGAAGCGTCGTCCAATGAGTTCTGAAGCATTTGGCTGAATATGAGCAGATAATATTGCCCGAAACACTTCAGAATTCCTCCTGCTGCTTTTGTCAGCAGTCACATCATCAATAAATACAAGAGAAGCAGTTCCATTGGCAGCCATACATGCCCACGCCATTACACTACCACCACCATGCTTCACTGATGAGGTGGCATGCTTAGGATCATGAGCAGTTCCTTTCCTTCTCCATACTCTTCTCTGCCCATCACTCTGGTACAAGTTGAACTTGGTCTCATCTGTCCATAGGATGTTGTTCCAGAACTGTGAAGGCTTTTTTAGATGTCGTTTGGCAAACTCTAATCTGGCCTTCCTGTTTTTGAGGCTCACCAATGGTTTACATCTTGTGGTGAACCCTCTGTATTCACTCTGGGGAAGTCTTCTCTTGATTGTTGACTTTGACACACATACACCTACCTCCTGGAGAGTGTTCTTGACCTGGCCAACTGTTGTGAAGGGTGTTTTCTTCACCAGGGAAAGAATTCTTCGGTCATCCACCACAGTTGTTTTCCGTGGTCTTCCAGGTCTTTTGGTGTTGCTGAGCTCATTCTTTTTAAGAATGTTCTATACAGTTGTTTTGGCCGCGCCTAATGTTTTTGCTATCTCTCTGATGGGTTTGTTGTGTTTTTTCAGCCTAATGATGGCTTGCTTCACTGATAGTGACAGCTCTTTGGATCTCATCTTGAGAGTTGACAGCCTTCGGCGCCCCATTACAGGCTAGACCTCGTGGTATGGAACTGGGAAAAGTGGTTATGGAAGACGGTTGAGTTATGGAGGGGAGGGGGGGGGGGAAATTGTTATTGTAGAAAATTACCAGAGCATATTCTTCTTAATGTAACAATTGTGTGGTGGCTACCGCATATTTTTCTGTATTCTGTACTGTTTTCCTGGTCGCAATAATAAAAAAAAAGGCTATTTCCTGGCTGCAGAGAGCCTTTAAAGTGGTGTAGAACACTGTGCCTTGCATTAACACACATAGGGAGTCTGCTGTGGTAGTGAAATAATACTGTCAGTCAGTATGACATGCAGATGACAGGCGTCGCTCTTAGAATCACTGCACACTTCACTTATTTGGGCAGTCACGGGGCCGAAACTGACCAAATAACTCAAGTATGAACTCAGCCTTAGAGGTCGATGTTAGCGCCAAGAATAAGCGCACTCCTTTTACACCGTCGCCAGCGTATTCCACATAGATGTCTACAGAACGTGTTCTATTAAACATTTATACAAGTAGAGCCCCCCCAACAGAGTGGAGAGGGTGTCAGCAGTAAGTTTGTGTTGACATCACTGATTATTTTGCCCTTCCTCTATGTGGCAGGCGCAGCACTATGAAGTGCCTTTTGCGCTGTGGCATTAGAAGAATTTTGATATCTCTGACTTTTAGTCTAACCAGACTGTCTATTACTCTGTAATCACTCTAGCGCTGTTCTATGGAAACAGTAGGTTTAAAGAGCACACCAAATGCTTCAAATAACTTCTTTATTAACTTCAACTTTTCTTCATATAATACTGCCGCCTCCGCAGCAGATAGTCCATGTACAAAATACGTGTTGAAAAGATATCACAAAATGGCCGTATGCATAAGATGGTGGTTCAACTGTTCAATCTTGTCATTCAACATAAAATGGTGGATATATTTCTCTCTTGAGTATCTGTACTCTCACTTTAAGTTATTTAAGCATTTTATGATCTCTCTGAGAGGTATATCTGAGGTCTAACTAATAGTTCTGCTTCAGATTGCAGTTTGCTTTTGCAATTTGTATGGATTGTATGATTGTATGGCTCAGTATGGTTGCAATTGGTGGAACTGTAAGTAAACACACATATAACTGGTTCAATATACAGTTCCAATCACAATTCTAACAATATGAACATTATATAACTTGTTTTAAATACCTATATTGGCCTCTTGTTCCCATAAAACTCTCAGTGGAGTGAATGTCTCTTCAGCTCCTGTCTTTGGTGAATAATGATTCTAGCAGCAGGAGCTGGTGGAATTCCCAGACATGCTGTCTGTGATTGGTGAAAACTCTTGCTGTATGAGAAACTGGCTGTGATTGGTCTAGACTAGGGATGAGCGAACCCGAACTGTATAGTTCGGGTTCGTACCGAATTTTGGGGTGTCCGTGACACGGACCCGAACATTTTCGTAAAAGTCCGGGTTCGGGTTCGGTGTTCGGCGCTTTCTTGGCGCTTTTTGAAAGGCTGCAAAGCAGCCAATCAACAAGCGTCATACTACTTGCCCCAAGAGGCCATCACAGCCTTGCCTACTATTGGCATGGCTGTGATTGGCCAGTGCAGCATGTGACCCAGCCTCTATATAAGCTTGGGTCACGTAGCGCTGCACGTCACTCTGCTGATTCAAGCATAGGGAGAGGTTGCTGCTGCGACGTTAGGGCGAGATTAGGCAGATTAACTCCTCCAAAAGACTTCATTCAGTGATCGATCTCCAGCTGTGGATCATTGAAGTGCTGATATTGAATTGCTCACTTTTTTTAGGCTGCCCAGAGCGTTTTTATATCACTTTTTTCTGGGGTGATCGGCGGCCATTTTGTGACTTGTGGTGCGCCAGCACAAGCTATCACCAAGTGCATTTAACCATCAATAGTGTGGTTATTTTTTGCTATATCCTACATCAGGTGCAGGCTGAGCCTGTGTCACCCAAGTGCATTTAACCATCAACAGTGTGGTTATTTTTTGGCCATATACTACATCAGGGGCAAGTTGAGCCTGTCACCCAGCGCCTAAAAAATAGGCCTGACATTTCTATTCCTCCAAATCAGTACAGTTTTAGCTGGTCAAGTTATATTTAGTGACCGTAAAAGCACAGTTTTTGTTCTGGGTTGAAAAACTATTCCCAAATTTGCCATTCTCAAAATTAGTAGTTTCTGCTATATCAGGCCTACTTTAAATCTATCCCAAAAAGGATATCTTAAATTGAAGGTGCTGATAGTGTCATTCTGAAAAACTTAACACACACGCTACAGTGCAGATACAAGTCTAATTCTGTGATTAAAGGTATATCTGTCACACAGCGCGTAAAAAATAGGCCTGACATTTCTATTCAACCAAATCTGTACTGTTTTAGCTGGTCAAATTATTTGTAGTGACCGTAAAAGCACATTTTTTGTTCTGGGTTGAAAAACTATTCCCAAATTTGCCATTTTCAAAATTAGTAGTTTCTGCTATATCAGGCCTACTTTAAATCTATCCCAAAAAGGATATCTTAGATTCAAGGTGCTGCTAGTGTCACTACCGTGCAGATACAAGTCTAATTCTGTGATTAAAGGTATATCTGTCACACAGCGCGTAAAAAATAGGCCTCACATTTATATTCAACCAAATCTGTCATTACTTGTGTGCCTGTATTAGTGTAATATGGTACCTAAATAGATAGCCAGACAGTATTAGGAGTCTGTAAAAAAAGGCCTGAATTTTAATTCAATACATTGGCCCAAATAATATTTTTATTATTGTGGTGAACGGTAACAATGAGGAAAACAACAAGTAAGGGACGCGGACGTGGACATGGTCGTGGTGGTGTTAGTGGACCCTCTGGTGCTGGGAGAGGACGTGGCCGTTCTGCCACAGCCACACGTCCTAGTGTACCAACTACCTCAGGTCCCAGTAGCCGCCAGAATTTACAGGGATATTTGGTGGGGCCCAATGCCGTTCTAAGGATGGTAAGGCCTAAACAGGTACAGGCATTAGTCAATTGGGTGGCCGACAGTGCATCCAGCACGTTCACATTATCTCCCACCCAGTCTTCTGCAGAAAGCGCACAGATGGCGCATGAAAACCAAGCCCATCAGTCTGTCACATCACCCCCATGCATATCAGGAAAACTGTCTGAGCCTCAAGTTATGCAGCAGTCTCTTATGCTGTTTGAAGATTCTGCTGCCAGGGTTTCCCAAGGGCATCCACCTAGCCCTTCCCCAGGGGTGGAAGAGATAGAATGCACTAACGCACAACCACTTATGTTTCCTGATGATGAGGACATGGGAATACCACCTCAGCACGTCTCTGATGATGACGAAACACAGGTGCCAACTGCTGCGTCTTTCTGCAGTGTGCAGACTGAACAGGAGGTCAGGGATCAAGACTGGGTGGAAGACGATGCAGGGGACGATGAGGTCCTAGACCCCACATGGAATGAAGGTCGTGCCACTGACTTTCACAGTTCAGAGGAAGAGGCAGTGGTGAGACCGAGCCAACAGCGTAGCAAAAGAGGGAGCAGTGGGCTAAATCAGAACACCCGCCGCCAAGAGACTACACCTGCTACTTACCGCCGCCATCTGGGACCGAGCACCCCAAAGGCAGCTTCAAGGAGTTCCCTGGCATGGCACTTCTTCAAACAATGTGCTGACGACAAGACCCGAGTGGTTTGCACGCTGTGCCATCAGAGCCTGAAGCGAGGCATTAACGTTCTGAACCTTAGCACAACCTGCATGACCAGGCACCTGCATGCAAAGCATGAACTGCAGTGGAGTAAACACCCTAAAAACAAAGAAGTCACTCAGGCTCCCCCTGCTACCTCTTCTGCTGCTGCCGCCTCAGCCTCTTCTGCTGCTGCAGCCTCGGCCTCTTCCTCCGCCTCTGGAGGAACGTTGGCACCTGCCGCCCAGCAAACATGGGATGTACCACCAACACCACCACCTGCGTCACCAAGCATCTCAACCATGTCACACGGCAGCGTTCAGCTCTCCATCTCACAAACATTTGAGAGAAAGCGTAAATTCCCACCTAGCCACCCTCGATCCCTGGCCCTGAATGCCAGCATTTCTAAACTACTGGCCTATGAAATGCTGTCATTTAGGCTGGTGGACACAGACAGCTTCAAACAGCTCATGTCGCTTGCTGTCCCACAGTATGTTGTTCCCAGCCGGCACTACTTCTCCAAGAGAGCCGTGCCTTCCCTGCACAACCAAGTGTCCGATAAAATCAAGTGTGCACTGCGCAACGCCATCTGTGGCAAGGTCCACCTAACCACAGATACGTGGACCAGTAAGCACGGCCAGGGACGCTATATCTCCCTAACTGCACACGGGGTAAATGTAGTGGTGGCTGGGCCCCAGGCGGAGAGCTTTTTGGCGCACGTCCTTCCGCCGCCATGGATCGCAGGGCAACATTCTTTGCCTCCTGTCTCCTCCTACTCAGCTTCCTCCTCTTCTTCTTCCACCTGCTCATCCAGTCAGCCACACACCTTCACCACCAACTTCAGCACAGCCCGGGGTAAACGTCAGCAGGCCATTCTGAAACTCATATGTTTTGGGGACAGGCCCCCCACCGCACAGGAGTTGTGGGGGGGTATAGAACAACAGACCGACGAGTGGTTGCTGCCGGTGAGCCTCAAGCCCGGCCTGGTGGTGTGCGATAATGGGCGAAATCTCGTTGCAGCTCTGGGACTAGCCGGTTTGACGCACATCCCTTGCCTGGCGCTTGTGCTGAATTTGGTGGTGCAGAAGTTCATTCGCAACTACCCCGACATGTCAGAGCTGCTGCATAAAGTGCGGGCCGTCTGTTCGCGCTTCCGGCGTTCACACCCTGCTGCTGCACGCCTGTCTGCGCTACAGCGTAACTTCGGCCTTCCCGCTCACCGCCTCATATGCGATGTGCCCACCAGGTGGAACTCCACCTTGCACATGCTGGACAGAATGTGCGAGCAGCAGCAGGCCATAGTGGAGTTTCAGCTGCAGCACGCACCGGTGAGTCGCACTGCGGATCAGCACCACTTCACCATCAATGACTGGGCCTCCATGCGAGACCTGTATCCCCTGTTGCGCTGTTTCGAGTACTCCACCAACATGGCCAGTGGCGATGACGCCGTTATCAGCGTTACAATACCACTTCTATGTCTCCTTGAGAAAACACTTAGGGCGATGATGGAAGAGGAGGTGGCCCAGGAGGAAGAGGAGGAAGAGGGGTCATTTTTAGCACTTTCAGGCCAGTCTCTTCGAAGTGACTCAGAGGGAGGTTTTTTGCAACACCAGAGGCCAGGTACAAATGTGGCCAGACAGGGCCCACTACTGGAGGACGAGGAGGACGAGGATGAGGAGGAGGTGGAGGAGGATGAGGATGAAGCATGTTCACAGCGGGGTGGCACGCAAAGCAGCTCGGGCCCATCACTGGTGCGTGGCTGGGGGGAAACACAGGACGATGACGATACGCCTCCCACAGAGGACAGCTTGTCCTTACCTCTGGGCAGCCTGGCACACATGAGCGACTACATGCTGCAGTGCCTGCGCAACGACAGCAGAGTTGCCCACATTTTAACGTGTGCTGACTACTGGGTTGCCACCCTGCTGGATCCCCGGTACAAAGACAATGTGCCCACCTTACTTCCTACACTGGAGCGTGATAGGAAGATGCGCGAGTACAAGCGCACGTTGGTAGACGCGCTACTGAGAGCATTCCCAAATGTCACAGGGGAACCAGTGGAAGCCCAAGGCGAAGGCAGAGGAGGAGCAAGAGGTCGCCAACGCAGCTGTGTCACGGCCAGCTCCTCTGAGGGCAGGGTTAGCATGGCAGAGATGTGGAAAAGTTTTGTCACCACGCCACAGCTAACTGCACCACCACCTGATACGAAACGTGTTAGCAGGAGGCAACATTTCACTAACATGGTGGAACAGTACCTGTGCACACCCCTCCACGTACTGACTGATGGTTCGGCCCCATTCAACTTCTGGGTCTCCAAATTGTCCACGTGGCCAGAGCTAGCCTTTTATGCCTTGGAGGTGCTGGCCTGCCCGGCGGCCAGCGTTTTGTCTGAACGTGTATTCAGCACGGCAGGGGGCGTCATTACAGACAAACGCAGCCGCCTGTCTACAGCCAATGTGGACAAGCTGACGTTCATAAAAATGAACCAGGCATGGATCCCACAGGACCTGTCCATCCCTTGTGCAGATTAGACATTAACTACCTCCCCTTAACCATATATTATTGTACTCCAGGGCACTTCCTCATTCAATCCTATTTTTATTTTCATTTTACCATTATATTGCGGGGCAACCCAAAGTTGAATGAACCTCTCCTCTGTCTGGGTGCCGGGGCCTAAATGTGTGACAGTGGCCTGTTCCAGTGGTGGGTGACGTGAAGCCTGATTCTCTGCTATGACATGAAGACTGATTCTGTGCTGACATGAAGCCAGATTCTCTGTTATGCGACCTCTCTCCTCTGCCTGGGTGCCTGGGCCTAAATATGTGACAGTGGCCTGTTCCAGTGGTGGGTGACGTGAAGCTTGATTCTCTGCTATGACATGAAGACTGATTCTGTGCTGACATGAAGCCAGATTCTCTGTTACGGGACCTCTCTCCTCTGCCTGGGTGCCTGGGTCTAAATATGTGACAGTGGCCTGTTCCAGTGGTGGGTGACTTGAAGCCTGATTCTCTGCTATGACATGAAGACTGATTCTCTGCTGACATGAAGCCTGAATCTCTGTTATGGGACCTCTCTCCTCTGCCTGGGTGCCTGGGCCTAAATATGTGACAGTGGCCTGTTCCAGTGGTGGGTGACGTGAAGCCTGATTCTCTGCTGTGACATGAAGACTGATTCTCTGCTGACATGAAGCCTAAATCTCTGTTATGGGACCTCTCTCCTCTGCCTGGGTGCCTGGGCCTAAATATGTGACAGTGGCCTGTTCCAGTGGTGGGTGACGTGAAGCCTGATTCTCTGCTATGACATGAAGACTGATTCTCTGCTGACATGAAGCCTGAGTCTCTGTTATGGGACCTCTCTCCACTGCCTGGGTGCCTGGGCCTAAATATGTGACAGTGGCCTGTTCCAGTGGTGGGTGACGTGAAGCCTGATTCTCTGCTATGACATGAAGACTGATTCTGTGCTGACATGAAGCCAGATTCTCTGTTATGGGACCTCTCTCCTCTGCCTGGGTGCCTGGGCCTAAATATGTGACAGTGGCCTGTTCCAGTGGTGGGTGACGTGAAGCCTGATTCTCTGCTATGACATGAAGACTGATTCTGTGCTGACATGAAGCCAGATTCTCTGTTACGGGACCTCTCTCCTCTGTCTGGGTGCCTGGGCCTAAATATGTGACAGTGGCCTGTTCCAGTGGTGGGTGACGTGAAGCCTGATTCTCTGCTATGACATGAAGACTGATTCTCTGCTGACATGAAGCCTGAATCTCTGTTATGGGACCTCTCTCCTCTGCCTGGGTGCCTGGGCCTAAATGTGTGACAGTGGCCTGTTCCAGTGGTGGGTGACGTGAAGCCTGATTCTCTGCTATGACATGAAGACTGATTCTCTGCTGACATGAAGCCTGAATCTCTGTTACGGGACCTCTCTCCTCTGCCTGGGTGCCTGGGCCTAAATATGTGACAGTGGCCTGTTCCAGTGGTGGGTGACGTGAAGCCTGATTCTCTGCTATGACATGAAGACTGATTCTCTGCTGACATGAAGCCAGATTCTCTGTTACGGGACCTCTCTCCTCTGTCTGGGTGCCTGGGCCTAAATATGTGACAGTGGCCTGTTCCAGTGGTGGGTGACGTGAAGCCTGATTCTCTGCTATGACATGAAGACTGATTCTCTGCTGACATGAAGCCTGAATCTCTGTTATGGGACCTCTCTCCTCTGCCTGGGTGCCTGGGCCTAAATATGTGACAGTGGCCTGTTCCAGTGGTGGGTGACGTGAAGCCTGATTCTCTGCTATGACATGAAGACTGATTCTCTGCTGACATGAAGCCTGAATCTCTGTTATGGGACCTCTCTCCTCTGCCTGGGTGCCTGGGTCTAAATATGTGACAGTGGCCTGTTCCAGTGGTGGGTGACGTGAAGCCTGATTCTCTGCTATGACATGCAGACTGATTCTCTGCTGACATGAAGCCAGATTCTCTGTTACGGGACCTCTCTCCTCTGCCTGGGTGCCTGGGCCTAAATATCTGACAATGGACTGTTCCAGTGTTGGGTGACGTAAAGCCTGATTCTCTGCTATGACATGCAGACTGATTCTCTGTTGACATGAAGCCAGATTCTCTGTTACGGGACCTCTCTCCTCTGCCTGGGTGCCGGGGCCTAAATATATGACAATGGACTGTTACAGTGGTGGGTGACGTGAAGCCAGATTCTCTGCTATGGCATGAAGACTGATTCTCTGCTGACGTGAAGCCAGATTCTCTGCTATGGGACCTCTCTCCAATTGATATTGGTTTATTTTTATATATTTTATTTTTATTTTAATTCATTTCCCTATCCACATTTGTTTGCAGGGGATTTACCTACATGTTGCTGCCTTTTGCAGCCCTCTAGCTCTTTCCTGGGCTGTTTTACAGCCTTTTTAGTGCCGAAAAGTTCAGGTCCCCATTGACTTCAATGGGGTTCGGGTTCGGGACGAAGTTCGGGTCGGGTTCGGATCCCAAACCCGAACATTTCCGGGAAGTTCGGCCGAACTTCTCGAACCCGAACATCCAGGTGTTCGCTCAACTCTAGTCTAGACTTCTGCCCAGTAACAACAGATTAACACTATACTTTCTGTTGTGTCACTGAGTTTACCTTACTGTAACGGGTCTCCCATCAGCCGCACACCTGCTGCTTAGCTTCGGGAGCGAGGATCTGTGTTCGGCCTCGTTCCCAGGGCGGCTTTGCTAGCTGGGAGGCTCCCTGCTCCTAGGTCTGCCTTGAGCGTCGTGCTGATCACTCGGTGCTCGACTTGTCTGTCTGTCGGTCATGTGACGCCGGCCACGTCACATGACCCTCACTCCCCACTATAAATACAGGCAACCTGCTGGGTACATGTTGTCTGTGATTTTGGTCCCTTAGGCTGTGTATTATTATTGTTATTTAGCTTACCTTTGGATTTGACCCTTGATCTGCTTCCTGACACCTCTTCTGCCTGCTCCCTGAACCTTGACGCTACCTCTCGGATTTTGACCTCGGCTTGCTTTTGGATTTTGTCTTTGCCTCTTCCCTTGTACTGACGTGACCTCCTGGACTGACCCCTGGCTAGTTGACCCGCCTCGCCCTTCCGTTTTTTGGTGGTACCTTGCTTGTTTCACCTCTCTGTCCGCTCGAGTGCTACCTCTCATTGGCTGTCCGCTTCCCTTCTGTCTCTATCTCTCTGCTTGCACTTACTCCGGTCAGGGACTGTCGCCCAGTTGCGCCCCGTCACCTAGGGCGGGTGGTGTAAGTAGGCAGGGACAGGGGACCGGGTGGCAGCTCAGGGGGTGCACCTCCGCTCTATTTTTATACCCGTGACGCTACCCCGTGACACTTACATTACAAAATGAATCTTAAAGGCATATTATTTTTTTCTGCTTCTGTGAACACAAAATATAACAGTTATATGACATCCAAAACATGATGTCACAGTGAATAACTCTGCTTTTGTCTTTAACACATAAACTGTATTAAGGCTATTGGCAGGTTTAGCTGTATACACATATAAGCTATATTAGCAACCTAGGACTTAGCTGGCCAGCTACACTCTGATCCGTCAGAACAATAACCCACAAAAAACGGATCCTGTCTGTGAAGCATCCGCATTCACTCGGTCAGCATTTGGTCAGTAATCCACCAGTATTGCTAAAGCCAAAAAAACAGGAGTGGATCCAAAACAGAGATGACACGTGAACGGAATATTTGCAAGTCTTCTGTGTTTTGTACCCACTCCTGCTTTTGGCTAACAAATGACAAACGGGGGAGAAAAAACAACGTTTATTTTATAATCCAATAAATATTTAATTTTCTTCAAAAATAGTAAAAAAAGCATTTAAACATTTAGACAAAACCAGAAAAGATAACAATACACCCTAAATAAGCTTATAGACATAAAAAGAGGATTACTATCGTTTTAGTATCATAACATTTCATGGCATTAAGTCCGGCTCTATACACTCAACCCAAATACCTTTAAACCCAAGTGTTCCCCCCCCCCCTACCCTTGGCTGCTGTCGCTAGTAACCCGGACCCCATACCCCCCTCCCTCCGTACCCGTCCACGTGCACGTGCAGCGCCCAACAGGTCGCGGCAATCAATCCACCTCACTGCTACGGATAGCGGGCTATCAATGCCTTAACTTTTCCGCCTCTCAATCTCCTCATTAAGCTTTATTTGGGACATAATCCGTCTCCACTCCTCAAATGCAGGGGATATGGGGGAACCCCATCTCTTAACTATCAGAGCATTTGCAATCAAGCTGCCCTTCAGCCAGATCAACTGATGTACAGAAGAATTTGGCTTTTTTGGTATATAGGATCCCAAGATCACAGAAATCATATCCGGTACACAAGGTTGGGGGAAATCCCCCTGAAGTGCTGTGAATACCAGCTCCCAAAACCGCTTTATTACGCGACATTCCCATAACAGATGGATATATCCAGCGTCGGGGCTGCCGCACTTTCGACACAAAAATTCACGACCTCTGTTATTGAGTATAATATAGCCTATGCAGAATTTTAAACTGGATCAATCTATATCTGGTTGCAGATATTACCTTTTTCGTATTTTGAAAGATCTGTGGCCATGGGAGGGGGGAAATTCTCAGTTCCCCCCTCATGCATGTTTTAAACGTGCGTACATAAATTGATCTAAGAACGAGGTGTTTGTGAAGTTAAAGTCCTCTAAGGCTGGGTTCACACCTGAGCGTTTTACAGCGCGTTCAAACGCGCTGTAAAATGCTCAACACATGAAAACCAATGCTTCCCTATGGGAATGGTTCTCACCTGGGCGTTTTACAGCGCTGTAAAACGCCCGACGCATAAACAAGTTCTTGAGCTTCTTTGGGGCGTTTTGACGCGCGTTTGTGGCCATAGGACACTGCAGTCAATCACACAAACGCGCGTTTACTATTGCAAAAAACGCGCATAAAAACGCGCGACAAAAACGCGCGTTAAACGCGCATATCAAATACGCTCAGGTCTGAACTCAGCCTAAGACTTTAAAACGGTCTGCGACAAACAGATGTGCCGCTCTAGTGATTCCCCTACCACTCCAGTAAATGTGATCAGTTATTTTCAGAAATTCTGGTAAGTTCTGATTCTCCCATAACGGGGTAAAATAAAACATGTGTGACATCTGCAGAGTCGTTTTCAATGTATCCCAGACTCTCTGCAAAGTTCTCGGGATTAGGGTCCAGATTTGCAAATTGTGCTGTTTCTAGATGCATAAAAATATTACCAAGTGACCTACCAGTTACCCTAGTTAAATATTGCCCAAGTGCATTCTCTCTAAAATTACAGCATCTTTGTAGCTGCACAGAAAAAAAATACCCTTGAAAGAAAGGAAGTGATAGTCTCGGCCAGCCACAAATACCTCTGCTTTATACGGACCCTCTTCCTCCCCCATATTAGGTCGTTAATTAAAAGCTTCCAGTCTATAAAAAAAGGAATCCTCTATCCATATGGGGGAGGCGCTGATCGGATACAAAACCAGAGGTAGTATAATCATTTTAACCAATGCCAGTCGATCGGATTGCGATATTAACAATTTTTGTTAGGCTCTGATTTTCCCCTTTACTTTATCCATTACCGGGGAAAGATTTAACTCGCGGAATCTACCTATTGGGACACCTATCTTTATCCCCAGATAGTTCAGAGAGTCGTCAACAGACAACATCCGGACCCGGGAACCCCTTTCGGGGTCATTTCGATTCAGCGGGAGGAGTGAGCCCAATTGATTAAATAACCAGAGAGCAGACAAAACTCCTCTATCACCTGCATAACATGGGGGACGGCTTTCTAGCCTTGATCCAGAAAGAGGATAACGTCGTCTGCATAAAGCCTAATTTTATCACTCTCTCCCGCTACCCCGAAGCCCTGAATCTGACCATTCAAACAAATCCTACAAGCCAACGGCTCCATAAATAGCGCAAATTAAAGGGGCGAGAGCGGACAACCCTGTCTCGTGCCACGTTGGAGCTCAATAATAGAGGAATTAACCCCATCAATGTTAACTCGGGCTATTGGTTGAGTATATAGCAGTTGAGCCATTGCAATAAATGTAGTCCCTAATCGAAAACAACGTTTATTTAGCAAACAGGACATTAACACACATAAAATACAACACAGAAGGGGCAAAACCACAAGATAAAAACTGGAAAAACAAAGTGCTTCATCAACAAGAATGGATTGATGACCAGTGTCAGGGTGACCACGAGGGTAATGCATACAGATGAAGAAATGTATGGGGTTATTGCTGATAACTAGAGGACAGTCCAGCAAACAAGTCAACTCCAGCTCATTCCATGACGAGCTGGGTTGATGATAAGTGGATTCTAAAGTGTCTGAAGAAATGCAAGTAAAGACATTGGAATAAATTGTCCACTTCCTCCAACGTGACCTCGTCCTTTGATTTATGAATATCATTCCATAAAGTCTTGAAGTCCTCTGCATGGATGGCATAAGAAATGTCCATGCGAGGTTCGACGGGCACAGAGAAAACAAGCTTTGTGGCCAACACTAATCCAGACACGTCATACCCGGTCCACATCACTGCTAGCCACGTAAGGTCCTGAGAACTGATCACCAGCTTACCCAAACAACAGTCAAAGTTTCTTTGGAACTAGGTCCCTACGATAGCCGTGAGCGCCTCGGAGCCGTTATACAGGAAGAGTGGGAAGCAAGTAAATGTCTTTGGTAACACCTCCAATAGATCGTCCTCTGTGTACTTGTCCACACAATCCGGTCCTTTGTGCTTGCCTTGGTGAGTGGAGGCTTGGATGAAATCTGTATGAGCACAGCCAGTGGATCTCTGTCCTTTCCTTTGAGTCCAGGTAAACAGAAAAATGTGGCTTTTAGGTTCAGTTCTGAGCCCACTTCAATGGCAAGACCCTTCTGCTTCTCGGCAGCTATTTGGGCAGACAGGTGCTCGGAATACTCTTTCAGTCTGGTGTATGAGAAATTATACATCAGTGTCACGCTGTACAGAGTCCATTGTTTTTGAAGGAGTAAAGCAGCCTGTGCCGGGTCCAGAGTTTCCTCCCAGGGGGTGCACTGCGGGATTTTTCTTTTAGACAAGCTTCGCAATGCAGACCATCGACGTGCAGAGGTCAAGCTTCCGGGAGGATACCTCGAGCTGTGAAAATGACTGCTCCTTCGTGCCGATGACCTACTTCTGGCGGTTGACACCCCATCGGTTGGTGTTTGCATATCCTAGCGATAAATGATGTTCACTGACTGTAAACAGAGATATTGACAGACAAATGTATCAAACTCTGCCGCCATCTTTCTAGGCGCCATGTCTCCAGTCCCCTGACCATCCAGATTTACCAGCATCTGTTCCAGGACATGAAGCAGTGGAATTACATTGTTCATCCCATAGTCCTGGCGACTGACAAAGAACGCGGCTTCCTTAAAGGGCCTGAGCAAACGGCATGTGTCACGCATGAGCTGCCACTGGCTGACATCGAAGTTACACAGGGGACTACTTCTGTCCGCTTGTATCATCAAGAAATCGTTGATGGCCTTTCTCTGTTCGTACAGTCGGTCCAATATATGGAGGGTGGAATTCCAATGGTTGGAAATATCAGCCTATGTTGGGAGATGCAGTTCTGCTGCTGCAGCTCAAGGAGGGTGTGCTTTGCGGTGTACGAGTGGCTGAAGTGCATGCAAAGTTTCCTGGCCATTTTTAGGATGTCTTGCAGATGGGTGGAAGACTTCAGGAACGGCTTGACAACCAAATTTAACACGTGTGCCATGTAGGGCGCATGGCTCACCCATCCTTATCGCAGAACCGACACCATGTTCTTCCCGTTGTCAGTCACCATGGTTCCGATTTTGAGTTGTCGCAGAGAAAGCCAGGATTCGATTTCTTGCTGAAGGACACGGATCAGTTCCTCCCCTGTGTGACTCTGTTCGCCCGGGCAAACCAGGTGCAGAACAGCGTGAGAGTGATGAGAGGGTTCGCACATGGCTTGCATACACTACATGCCCCCAACATAATTCTTGGATCTCTACATGAAAATAATGTATTTGGTGTAAATCGTGAGAGGGGCATAGTTGGAGACATTGACTTCACAAGAGATACAGAGCAGCGGAGTTCAGCCACCTCTATTTGCTTCCTGCTGTTTACTGCTCCTGAATTAAAATTGGGGCAACCAGCTTCAGCTTCCTCTGATGTGCATGCCTACGGAGTCCTTTTGTTATGGCTTTGCACAGGGAGCAAGATTGTTACGCACAATTCTGATGGAACTCCTGATCTTAAGAAACTGGATTTAGACTCCAAAGCAGAGGCTGTCCTGTCATGTCTTGTGTGCTGTGGACATCGAATGCAGACGAAGCAGATAAAAACACATGTGAAGCTGCTTGATTTAATTGTGAATAGATGGTAAAGGCAAAGTCTCCTGGTGTGTTGTCATCAGCGTTTTCATTATGTTTACTGCAGGACCCACAACAACATAATTCGGGCCATACCGCAAAAGGATGTGTACAATCACCCATCAATTTTCCCTGAAGAAAAACTGGTTGAAATAAAAAAAATTACCAAAGAAAAGGTGTGGGGTTTCGCTCTAGTAGATAGGGTAAGCGGGCGCAGTACAGAGGCAAAATACAAGTTCTTAACTCAAAACGTCAGTGTTTATTCACACAAAACAGCACGTACTTTTGCAGTCTTGGTGTTAATTCACACACAATGGAAAGTTCATATAACACAAGTCACCTTGCTGGCAGTTCTGCCTCCAGTAGTCCACAGCAGGCTTTAGGGGGCCTGTTTCCCTAGCATGCGGCTCTCAGCCCTCCAGCATGGCACAAAGCCTCAGATCCCAAAAACAGAGAGAAATCTCTGCTTAGCCCAGCTCCCTATTTAATGACAGCCAGGTGCTGCCAAAACCCGGATCGGCACTTAAACTCTGGTCAGGTATTTGACCTCACCTGGCTGGAAACCAGCCCAGCCGCAAATGAGATAGTACAGCACCGAGGCCTACTTCAGAGGCATCCGTTTGTACCACAAACTCCCTCTTGAAGTTGGGCGTCACCAAAACCAGTGACCCACACAGGGCCGACTTCAAAGCGGCAAAAGCCTCTTCCGCCCGATCACCCCAGTGAACCATCACTGATTTTCGTCCCTTCAGGAGCCCTGTCAAGGGCGCGGCTAGAGTAACAAAGTGGGGAACAAACCTCATGTAATAGCCCACCATTCCCAGGAATTACTTTATTTGCCTAGTGGTGACAGGTCGGGGCCAATTCCGTATCGCCTCTATTTTGTTCACTTGGGGTTTGATGACTCCGCGCCCAATGACATACCCCAGGTACTTAGTCTCTTCTAACCCTATCGCACATTTTTTTGGGTTAGCGGTTAGGCCACCTTTCGGTACTGTGAATGACAATATCGTCCAGGTAAGCCGAAGCGTACCGACGATGTAGACTAAGCACAATGTCCATTAGTCGCTGAAAAGTGGCGGGGGCACCATGCAGACCAAAGGGTAAGACCTTTTATTGATACAGCCCATCAGGCGTGATGAAGGCAGTTTTCTCTTTGGCAGCCTCCATTAAGAGCACCTGCCAGTACCCTTTCGTGAGGTTCAAAACAGAAAAATACCGGGCTTGTCCTAACCTCTCGATGAGCTCATCCACCTGGGGCATGGGATACACATCGAATTTTGAAACCTCGTTAAGTTTTCGAAAGTCGTTACAAAACCGCAACGTCCCGTCCGGCTTGGGTATCAATACTATGGGACTGGCCCACTCACTTTTTGACTCCTCAAGGACATCTAGCTGCAACATTAACTACACCTCCTCCGTTATGGCTTGTCGCTGAGCCTCGGGTACCCGGTATGGTTTTAATCTGACTTTTGCCTGAGGCTCAGTGACAATGTCATGCTGGATTATGGAAGTGCGTCCAGGGAGGTGCAGCGTACTCAAGTTAGGTTTAAAAATGTTCCTGGGTGTTGTAGTGCAATTGTGACACTAACCTGAGACAGCTGACTCTCTGCAAGGGCAGGTGATGATAAGTAATGTTTGTGACGCCAGTGCCAATTAAACGGTGGCACGCCGTTTGCTGATAGCAGGAATAACTGAGGAACCACGTGATGTTAAAACAGAACTCAAACTTTAGTAGTCATCATACATGGACATAGATGGAAGCGCAGTTCCTTTGCAGACAGTTGGTTGCAGTACATTTGATGCAGGCAATATATATAGCAAGGTGACTTCAGAGTGTTAAACACAGGACTTGCAGTACAGGCGGCTTACACTCTATTCCTGACTGATCCTGGAACATAGAAACTCTTCTCCAAGGCCCGATGCCCTAGCTCTGGCGTATATCCTTGGTTTTATAATTATCAAGTACCTCCTCTGTTGTCTTTAGTACCTCTTGCTTTTCTGGACTTGCCTCTGTCTCTCTCAATTTCCTCAGGCTGGTTAACTGTGGTGTTCCTGCTTCTGCATATATAAACTCAGGAGGGGAACCTTCTCCTTGGATCTGGAACCCGGTTACAGGGACTGCAATACCCTCTCCTGGTCTGCAGGCTTCAGGCCTGGACCTGACTCAGACATAGTCTAATCTCCAACTCCAACTCCAACTCCAACTCTTTAACTCTAGACTCCAACTCCAGACTGCCTCTCCTTACCCTGACTGGGCCTTATATAAACTAGGGCTCCCTAGCTCCCTCTAGCGACTAAGAGCTGGAATGACACCCCTAGCAGGCCTGTACATGCACATTTTACAGTAACAGGGAAGTACATAGCATTACATTTTATAAAGATGACTTATACCAACTTTCCCTTAAATAAGGAGAAACGACAGCACACCAGTGACCCCTCTGTAGGGCATTACAGCTCCCGTACACTACATACCCCACTGCTTTAAGCTGAGTACGACCTCGTACTCCATCAGGGCTCGCCCAACTGGAATTTCTACCTGAAACAGAAAAAGACACATGCAGGCATACATATATGTAGTTCATCTGCATTTACATTCATATCAGGTCCAATTGGCAAAGGTGAAGGGTGGTGACAAGGGGCGTCGTTCTCTTCTCTCAGGATAGTGAATGGAACTGGGGCGCTGACCTGGCACAGCGTGACATTAATACCAGGATAGTCCATATGTGCAAATTGTCCTTAATAGAACAGCAAGAAACGGTAAAACAGTATAAAAGTTCTTGGAGGCTCAAAGAACAAATATGAGACCGTACCCAGGTTCCTTCCTAATAAATCACAGAGGCTCTCGTGCGGTGGAGTCCATCTCTGGGCACATTTCCTTTTAAAAGAGCAAAAATCTCAGAGGCTCAGGTTCTTTTGAGTCTATCTCTGGGCACAGTTCCTTAGTATCAAGTTGCACAATCAAATTGCATAATATTAAACAAGTGCTGTAATACCCCTGATCAACCTGAAAAGGGGGTTAAGGGTAAAAGGTGCAACAACGGAACAGGCACAACGTGGTGTGGGATAGCAAAAGCAGGCAGGAGGTCCTGGAAACAAACTTGGCTTTGTTGACTTTAATATTTCAGTGATTGACACCTACCACTGAGCCGTGGATGAACTGGCAGCAGCAACAAAAGACCAGGAAACATAGGACTCCTGTCCTGGAAGGGTTAAATCTTTTGAGCAATCCCTTGGCAAAAAAAACACAATCAAAGGCCTAGCAGGCTGTTTCACAGAGGCATGTCATAATCACCCGGCTCTGCTGGCAAATATGGCCTGTAGTAGTCCTCTACAGGAGGATGTGCCCACATTACAGTATTAGGGGGCAGCTGCAACGTGAAGGGACCCCTAATAGGTATTGGCCCCATAGGCCTAGGGGTACACACACTGGTGGACCGTACCGGTCCAGGCATAAGGATTGTGGGTTGTGCTGCATTGGGTACCGCCGCCGCAAGCGGTCCGGTGGGCTCTGTGCAGCAATTCACAGCAATAGTGGGTCTTCTTTGGGGCCTTGACGGAGCAATATTAGCAGAAGGTGGTTTACGGGTGGTGACAGGCACCCTTACCTCGTCCTTCTTAGGCGGCGTCTGGATCCTGGCGGTGGCAATCTGGCGCAGCTCCCGCAACTTTTCCTCCAGCCGGACGATCTGGTCACCGATGCTTTCCGTGTCGGAATCGCTGTCCTCTGCTGGCGCCGCCGGCGCAGGTACAGTCAACGATGCGTCGGACGCGGCCGCGGCAGGCTCCGGTGGCGCATCGGGTCTCCTACCCTTCCGGATATTCTCCAGGGTAACAAGGAGGCCTTTGAGATTTTCCAGGTCTTGGATGGTCTTCTCCCGGCGAGGTAGCTCGGGGGACGGATAGGGACTCACCCACTTCTCCAACACGGTTGGCTGCCAAAACACGTTAGGACCAATGAAGGAGCCCCTCTCTTGGAAAGCGTGATGGGCCGGTTCTGGAGAGCGTTCAGGTTCCTGCTCGCAGCCAGAATAGTCCTCTTCTGCCTCCCAGTCCTCAGGCTCTCTCTTGGGACGGGTCACAGCAGTTGCATATGGGCCTCTCAGGCTCTCGGCAGGGGTGAACTCCACTTCCTCTCCCTCGCGGAGGCTATGCTGATACGAAGGGAGGTAGTCTCTCTTGACAGATCTCCTGTTGACGTATACGTCTCTGCCAGTTAGGTAGTCTTGTATGAACCCGTAGCCACGGGTTTTGTCAAAGGACACCACCAACCCCTTTCTCCTTTCCAGGCGGGGTTGGGTACTGGTGTGGCACTCATGAATAGTCTTGGTTAGTTCCTCATAGTAAATTTTAGTTTTGGTATTCCTCTTTATAGCGGCCTCCCGGATCTCTGCCATAAGTGTTGACCACTTGAATGAGGGCTGAAAGAAGTCTCTCCAGGAGCCATAAGGGTGCTCTGGTTCTTTCCCCAGTGCCGGGCAGGCGGGTCTCTCCGGTCCCGGAGAGTAGGCCGGTGGAGCGTCCTCTGGCTCTACACCGGTATCAGTCATTTTTGGTAACTCAGGCGTGGACGTCGCAGCAAAGCAGTCCTCACTCGCCAACATGCTCGATCCTTCTCTGGAGAGCGACAGGGTGGCGCCAATCAGTTCAGCCAGATCCTCCCATTGCACTGGGAGGCCGCCCCCCAAGTATTCCAGTATGTGGAAGGCGGAGTCCATGCTGGCAGACATGCAAATGTCCAGACAGGCTGTGGCGCCTGACCTTGAACCCTTTCCCGCTTTTTCATCAAAAAGGCGCCAACTTTTCCCGCTTTTTCGGGATGAAGATGACGCAGCAGTAAATTCGGCAAGCTCAGCGGCCATCTTTAGCAAAAAACGCTGTCTATTTACTGACAGCAAGCAGGATGATAAAAAGTCCATAAAACCACACTCCGATGTGGCGATTTCCTTCCTCTTGATAGCACAACACTGCACAGTGCTTTTTGGAGGTTTTAGGGACACTTTTGGTATGTTTTTCAGTCCACAAAGTCCACTTTAATAAAACAGGCAATTTGTCACTTTGGTCACAGGGCAACTATATAAGGTACAAAGTTCACGCTTCTTGCACTAGAAAGCGTGCGTATCCTGTTCGTGACGCCAAAAGAGAGGTGCAGCGTACTCAAGTTAGGTTTAAAAATGTTCCTGGGTGTTGTAGTGCAATTGTGACACTAACCTGAGACAGCTGACTCTCTGCAAGGGCAGGTGATGATAAGTAATGTTCGTGACGCCAGTGCCAATTAAACGGTGGCACGCCGTTTGCTGATAGCAGGAATAACTGAGGAACCACGTGATGTTAAAACAGAACTCAAACTTTAGTAGTCATCATACATGGACATAGATGGAAGCGCAGTTCCTTTGCAGACAGTTGGTTGCAGTACATTTGATGCAGGCAATATATATAGCAAGGTGACTTCAGAGTGTTAAACACAGGACTTGCAGTACAGTCGGCTTGCACTCTATTCCTGACTGATCCTGGAACATAGAAACTCTTCTCCAAGGCCCAATGCCCTAGCTCTGGCGTATATCCTTGGTTTTATAATTATCAAGTACCTCCTCTGTTGTCTTTAGTACCTCTTGCTTTTCTGGACTTGCCTCTGTCTCTCTCAATTTCCTCAGGCTGGTTAACTGTGGTGTTCCTGCTTCTGCATATATAAACTCAGGAGGGGAACCTTCTCCTTGGATCTGGAACCCGGTTACAGGGACTGCAATACCCTCTCCTGGTCTGCAGGCTTCAGGCCTGTAACTTGACTCAGACATAGTCTAATCTCCAACTCCAACTCCAACTCTTTAACTCTAGACTCCAACTCCAGACTGCCTCTCCTTACCCTGACTGGGCCTTATATAAACTAGGGCTCCCTAGCTCCCTCTAGCGACTAAGAGCTGGAATGACACCCCTAGCAGGCCTGTACATGCACATTTTACAGTAACAGGGAAGTACATAGCATTACATTTTATAAAGATGACTTATACCAACTTTCCCTTAAATAAGGAGAAACGACAGCACACCAGTGACCCCTCTGTAGTGACGGGCATTACAGCTCCCGTACACTACAGAGGTCCGAGAACACATCCGTGTTCCAACTAGCGAACTCCCTGGCCTCCTGAGTCTGTTTAGAGGAGAGGCTGTCAGCATTTTACTGTGGCAGCCACCTCTCTTGCATCAGACAGGTGGGCCGGTAACTCTTCTCCTAGAAAACCCAGCCATGGGCTGTCTTAAGCACAGGTTTCCCTATCTTTCCACAGTTT
>NW_024400387.1:0-33576 GCF_905171765.1 Bufo bufo
ATATTGCGCAAACTTGAAAGAGCCCTGGTGATCAAAGTGGGTCTCCTGAAGAAAGACTATGTCAGCTTTCTGAGACTTGCACTCAGTAAGTGCCAGGCGTCTCTTCACATTAGAGTTAAGACCTTTTACATTAAGCGATACATACTTAATCATTTTCAAAGCATGGAATATATGTACTTGCTATGTGGTTGCAATGGATCCTTTTCAAGGACACTGTCATAGATGAAAACACCTTAAGGCATTCAGTCGATTGTGATTTGGAATCTGGAGACCTGAGTATAAAAAACAATAAGAAGAGACACAAAAGGGAAGGGGGGGAGACACAGGACCATACAAACATAAAGAATACACCATTTAGTATCCGAACATTGGGTGTTGCCACCCAGATACAGATCAGTGAGCAACAACTAGTGATATTACTATCAGCAAACTGCCGTCCCTCCAGCCCAACCAACAGAAGCTGGGGGGGGAGGGCGAAACTACTGGTCTGCTTATTGGAAGCATGACTGGACCGGCACAGGATGGGCCAGGTTTCAAAGCTTATTAGAGCATGAAATAACCAGAGAATTGAACAATAAACCAATTCTACTAACATAGGACCTTAAACAGAGAACCATAAGGCCGTCGCCTCCTGGCGAATAAGAACAGTAGGAGATACAATTTAAGCTAATGAAGTCCATGCAGCAATCATGGGGGTTCATCTTGTGGTTCACGTAGAGGGGTCCCTCCAGTGGGGGAAGATCTTCTTCTCTTCTGTCTGGCAGGTTGCCAAATTGGACCCAGGGCAGGTTGTGGATCCGGTAGTTCCCAGTCTGTGATGGGTGGAATCTCAATGTCCAAAGCAGCACAAAAATCAGGGAGGTCTGAATGCTGACGCAAGATGGAGGATCTGCCATTTTTCGTGACTATTAATGCAAACGGGAACCCCCATCTATAAGGGATCTTCTTTTCCTTCAGCAGTTGCAATAACGGCTGTAATACTCTTCTTTTTTGGAGTGTGCACCATGATAAGTCCTGATATAAATGAACAGGAGCGCCATGAAAATCAATGGAGCGTGCTTCCCTGGCTTTGGACATAATGCTTTCCTTCACCTGAAAATCGTGCACGCAACAAATTACGTCTCTGGGCTGCATGGATGAGGACTTAGGCCGCAGCGCTCTGTGAGCTCGATCAAGCTTAATAAGCTGGGGTGGCTGTGTGCCTAGTAAAGCATTAAAAAGTTCAGATAATATTTCCTGCAGATTTTCTTCCGCATTAGCTTCTGGCAAACCCCGTACACGGATGTTATTTCTGCGCCCTCTGTTATCTAGGTCTTCCAGATGACGTGCATTGTCCCTGATAACTTGGGATTGAGAAGCAATAACAGATTGTAAATGTGCCACACTTCTACGGGTGTCATCATGGTCTATTTCAATAGTGTCCATGCGGTCTGCTAAGTGCTTCAGATCCTGCCTTAAAGTTGAGATTTCCGATTTACAGGCATTTCTGACTTCTGAGACCAGCATTTTAAAATCATCCTTAGTAGGCAAATGTTGTAATGTCTGCTGAAGTATTGTAGGGCCCTGGGAGGGTTGCAGAAGATCTCCCTCTCCCTCGTCCTCATATTCACTTCCCTGCTCCCAAGTAACAGCTTCTCCTCCCTCTCTCCTTCTATGATGCTGCTGACTGGGGGGATCCTCAGAGGATTCGGCCCAATCTCGCCGTCTCTGGGACGGAGTGGCCACTGGTTTGGCTTGTTTAGCTGCCGATTTTGGCGCCATAATGGCGGCTATGCCTCCTGTTAGGTGTAGCCCCTCTCCTGCCCCTGTGCGCTTTAGTTGCGTCCCCACAGCGCTAGTGGGTAGGAAAGTCCTTGCTAGTGGGGACAGGGAGGAGGTAGGAAGCCGTAAGGCTGGATTGCTGCTCGTACCTGTCGGCGGCTGTGCGCTCTTCACTTCACCCTCACACGCGCCGGAGGCCTGAGATGGAAGCAGGCCGCAACCGGACGGAGCCGCGCGGAGTGGACGGCTGAGGTAGGAATCAAGCGTCTTATTCCCCCAGGCGGATGGTCGGGACGAGGTGGAGGGCTTGCCCAGCAATTTTTTCCCCATGTGCTGCAGTGGCGCGGTAGGAGGGTCTCCTTTGAAGCTAATGGCGGCGGAGCTCTGTCTTCACGCGGCCATTCCTGAAGACGTCCAGGCCACGCCCCCCCAAATGTGTGCTTTGAAATCCTCTCTCTAGTATTTCTGCCTTCTGTGAGACACCTGTATGGTAAAAAGTACCCTTTCCACGACTTAAAATGTCCGTACGGGGGTGCTCTTTTCAAATTGGGGTCACTTCTTGGGGTTTTTCATTTCTGGGGACCTCAGGAAATTTTTTAAATGCGACATCTCAGCTAAAATCCATGTCTGCCAATTCATGCCTGCAAAAACCATATTTTGTACTTTGACTGTAGTGGCCTGCTATGCGCCAATACCGCAGGCTACGAGCACATATGGGGTGTCTGCAAAATGGGGAGAAAATGGGGAACATATACTGGGGTGCATTTTCTCCTTTGACCCCTTGTGAAACTGAAAAATTGGGGTCTGCTAGTACTTTTTCATTTTTACAAATGTGTGCTTTGAAATCCTCTCTCTAGTATTTCTGCCTTCTGTGAGACACCTGTTTGGTAAATAGTACCCTTAAAATATCCGTACGGGGGTGCTCTTTCCTAAATAAGGTCACTTCTTGGGGTTTTTCATTTCTGGGGACCTCTGGAAATTGTTTAAATGCGACATGGCAGCTAAAATCCATGTCTGCCAATTCAGGCCTACAAAAACCATAGTTTGTACTTTGCCTGTAGTGGCCTGCTGTTCGCCAATACAGCAGGCTACGAGCACATATGGGGTGTCTGCAAAATGGGGAGAAAATGGGGAACATATACTGGGGTGCATTTTCTCCTTTGACCCCTTGTGAAACTGAAAAATTGGGGTCTGCTAGTACTTTTTCATTTTTACAAATGTGTGCTTTGAAATCCTCTCTCTAGTATTTCTGCCTTCTGTGAGACACCTGTTTGGTAAATAGTACCCTTAAAATATCCGTACGGGGGTGCTCTTTCCTAAATAAGGTCACTTCTTGGGGTTTTTCATTTCTGGGGACCTCTGGAAATTGTTTAAATGCGACATGGCAGCTAAAATCCATGTCTGCCAATTCAGGCCTGCAAAAACCATATTTTGTACTTTGCCTGTAGTGGCCTGCTGTTCGCCAATACAGCAGGCTACGAGCACATATGGGGTGTCTGCAAAATGGGGAGAAAATGGGGAACATATACTGGGGTGCATTTTCTCCTTTGACCCCTTGTGAAACTGAAAAATTGGGGTCTGCTAGTACTTTTTCATTTTTACAAATGTGTGCTTTGAAATCCTCTCTCTAGTATTTCTGCCTTCTGTGAGACACCTGTTTGGTAAATAGTACCCTTAAAATATCCGTACGGGGGTGCTCTTTCCTAAATAAGGTCACTTCTTGGGGTTTTTCATTTCTGGGGACCTCTGGAAATTGTTTAAATGCGACATGGCAGCTAAAATCCATGTCTGCCAATTCAGGCCTGCAAAAACCATATTTTGTACTTTGCCTGTAGTGGCCTGCTGTTCGCCAATACAGCAGGCTACGAGCACATATGGGGTGTCTGCAAAATGGGGAGAAAATGGGGAACATATACTGGGGTGCATTTTCTCCTTTGACCCCTTGTGAAACTGAAAAATTGGGGTCTGCTAGTACTTTTTCATTTTTACAAATGTGTGCTTTGAAATCCTCTCTCTAGTATTTCTGCCTTCTGTGAGACACCTGTTTGGTAAATAGTACCCTTAAAATATCCGTACGGGGGTGCTCTTTCCTAAATAAGGTCACTTCTTGGGGTTTTTCATTTCTGGGGACCTCTGGAAATTGTTTAAATGCGACATGGCAGCTAAAATCCATGTCTGCCAATTCAGGCCTGCAAAAACCATATTTTGTACTTTGCCTGTAGTGGCCTGCTGTTCGCCAATACAGCAGGCTACGAGCACATATGGGGTGTCTGCAAAATGGGGAGAAAATGGGGAACATATACTGGGGTGCATTTTCTCCTTTGACCCCTTGTGAAACTGAAAAATTGGGGTCTGCTAGTACTTTTTCATTTTTACAAATGTGTGCTTTGAAATCCTCTCTCTAGTATTTCTGCCTTCTGTGAGACACCTGTTTGGTAAATAGTACCCTTAAAATATCCGTACGGGGGTGCTCTTTCCTAAATAAGGTCACTTCTTGGGGTTTTTCATTTCTGGGGACCTCTGGAAATTGTTTAAATGCGACATGGCAGCTAAAATCCATGTCTGCCAATTCAGGCCTGCAAAAACCATATTTTGTACTTTGCCTGTAGTGGCCTGCTGTTCGCCAATACAGCAGGCTACGAGCACATATGGGGTGTCTGCAAAATGGGGAGAAAATGGGGAACATATACTGGGGTGCATTTTCTCCTTTGACCCCTTGTGAAACTGAAAAATTGGGGTCTGCTAGTACTTTTTCATTTTTACAAATGTGTGCTTTGAAATCCTCTCTCTAGTATTTCTGCCTTCTGTGAGACACCTGTTTGGTAAATAGTACCCTTAAAATATCCGTACGGGGGTGCTCTTTCCTAAATAAGGTCACTTCTTGGGGTTTTTCATTTCTGGGGACCTCTGGAAATTGTTTAAATGCGACATGGCAGCTAAAATCCATGTCTGCCAATTCAGGCCTGCAAAAACCATATTTTGTACTTTGCCTGTAGTGGCCTGCTGTTCGCCAATACAGCAGGCTACGAGCACATATGGGGTGTCTGCAAAATGGGGAGAAAATGGGGAACATATACTGGGGTGCATTTTCTCCTTTGACCCCTTGTGAAAGTGAAAAATTGGGGTCTGCTAGTACTTTTTCATTTTTACAAATGTGTGCTTTGAAATCCTCTCTCTAGTATTTCTGCCTTCTGTGAGACACCTGTATGGTAAAAAGTACCCTTTCCACGACTTAAAATGTCCGTACGGGGGTGCTCTTTCCAAATTGCGGTCACTTCTTGGGGTTTTTCATTTCTGGGGACCTCAGGAAATTTTTTAAATGCGACATGGTAGCTAAAATCCATGTCTGCCAATTCAGGCCTGCAAAAACCATATTTTGTACTTTGCCTGTAGTGGCCTGCTGTGCGCCAATACAGCAGGCTACGAGCACATATGGGGTGTCTGCAAAATGGGGAGAAAATGGGGAACATATACTGGGGTGCATTTTCTCCTTTGACCCCTTGTGAAACTGAAAAATTGGGGTCTGCTAGTACTTTTTCATTTTTACAAATGTGTGCTTTGAAATCCTCTCTCTAGTATTTCTGCCTTCTGTGAGACACCTGTTTGGTAAATAGTACCCTTAAAATATCCGTACGGGGGTGCTCTTTCCTAAATAAGGTCACTTCTTGGGGTTTTTCATTTCTGGGGACCTCTGGAAATTGTTTAAATGCGACATGGCAGCTAAAATCCATGTCTGCCAATTCAGGCCTACAAAAACCATATTTTGTACTTTGCCTGTAGTGGCCTGCTGTTCGCCAATACAGCAGGCTACGAGCACATATGGGGTGTCTGCAAAATGGGGAGAAAATGGGGAACATATACTGGGGTGCATTTTCTCCTTTGACCCCTTGTGAAACTGAAAAATTGGGGTCTGCTAGTACTTTTTCATTTTTACAAATGTGTGCTTTGAAATCCTCTCTCTAGTATTTCTGCCTTCTGTGAGACACCTGTTTGGTAAATAGTACCCTTAAAATATCCGTACGGGGGTGCTCTTTCCTAAATAAGGTCACTTCTTGGGGTTTTTCATTTCTGGGGACCTCTGGAAATTGTTTAAATGCGACATGGCAGCTAAAATCCATGTCTGCCAATTCAGGCCTGCAAAAAACATATTTTGTACTTTGCCTGTAGTGGCCTGCTGTTCGCCAATACAGCAGGCTACGAGCACATATGGGGTGTCTGCAAAATGGGGAGAAAATGGGGAACATATACTGGGGTGCATTTTCTCCTTTGACCCCTTGTGAAACTGAAAAATTGGGGTCTGCTAGTACTTTTTCATTTTTACAAATGTGTGCTTTGAAATCCTCTCTCTAGTATTTCTGCCTTCTGTGAGACACCTGTTTGGTAAATAGTACCCTTAAAATATCCGTACGGGGGTGCTCTTTCCTAAATAAGGTCACTTCTTGGGGTTTTTCATTTCTGGGGACCTCTGGAAATTTTTTAAATGCGACATGGCAGCTAAAATCCATGTCTGCCAATTCAGGCCTGCAAAAACCATATTTTGTACTTTGCCTGTAGTGGCCTGCTGTTCGCCAATACAGCAGGCTACGAGCACATATGGGGTGTCTGCAAAATGGGGAGAAAATGGGGAACATATACTGGGGTGCATTTTCTCCTTTGACCCCTTGTGAAAGTGAAAAATTGGGGTCTGCTAGTACTTTTTCATTTTTACAAATGTGTGCTTTGAAATCCTCTCTCTAGTATTTCTGCCTTCTGTGAGACACCTGTTTGGTAAATAGTACCCTTAAAATATCCGTACGGGGGTGCTCTTTCCTAAATAAGGTCACTTCTTGGGGTTTTTCATTTCTGGGGACCTCTGGAAATTGTTTAAATGCGACATGGCAGCTAAAATCCATGTCTGCCAATTCAGGCCTGCAAAAACCATATTTTGTACTTTGCCTGTAGTGGCCTGCTGTTCGCCAATACAGCAGGCTACGAGCACATATGGGGTGTCTGCAAAATGGGGAGAAAATGGGGAACATATACTGGGGTGCATTTTCTCCTTTGACCCCTTGTGAAACTGAAAAATTGGGGTCTGCTAGTACTTTTTCATTTTTACAAATGTGTGCTTTGAAATCCTCTCTCTAGTATTTCTGCCTTCTGTGAGACACCTGTTTGGTAAATAGTACCCTTAAAATATCCGTACGGGGGTGCTCTTTCCTAAATAAGGTCACTTCTTGGGGTTTTCATTTCTGGGGACCTCTGGAAATTGTTTAAATGCGACATGGCAGCTAAAATCCATGTCTGCCAATTCAGGCCTACAAAAACATAGTTTGTACTTTGCCTGTAGTGGCCTGCTGTTCGCCAATACAGCAGGCTACGAGCACATATGGGGTGTCTGCAAAATGGGGAGAAAATGGGGAACATATACTGGGGTGCATTTTCTCCTTTGACCCCTTGTGAAACTGAAAAATTGGGGTCTGCTAGTACTTTTTCATTTTTACAAATGTGTGCTTTGAAATCCTCTCTCTAGTATTTCTGCCTTCTGTGAGACACCTGTTTGGTAAAAAGTACCCTTTCCACGACTTAAAATGTCCGTACGGGGGTGCTCTTTCCTAAATAAGGTCACTTCTTGGGGTTTTTCATTTCTGGGGACCTCTGGAAATTTTTTAAATGCGACATGGCAGCTAAAATCCATGTCTGCCAATTCAGGCCTGCAAAAACCATATTTTGTACTTTGCCTGTAGTGGCCTGCTGTTCGCCAATACAGCAGGCTACGAGCACATATGGGGTGTCTGCAAAATGGGGAGAAAATGGGGAACATATACTGGGGTGCATTTTCTCCTTTGACCCCTTGTGAAACTGAAAAATTGGGGTCTGCTAGTACTTTTTCATTTTTACAAATGTGTGCTTTGAAATCCTCTCTCTAGTATTTCTGCCTTCTGTGAGACACCTGTTTGGTAAATAGTACCCTTAAAATATCCGTACGGGGGTGCTCTTTCCTAAATAAGGTCACTTCTTGGGGTTTTTCATTTCTGGGGACCTCTGGAAATTGTTTAAATGCGACATGGCAGCTAAAATCCATGTCTGCCAATTCAGGCCTGCAAAAACCATATTTTGTACTTTGCCTGTAGTGGCCTGCTGTTCGCCAATACAGCAGGCTACGAGCACATATGGGGTGTCTGCAAAATGGGGAGAAAATGGGGAACATATACTGGGGTGCATTTTCTCCTTTGACCCCTTGTGAAACTAAAAAATTGGGGTCTGCTAGTACTTTTTCATTTTTACAAATGTGTGCTTTGAAATCCTCTCTCTAGTATTTCTGCCTTCTGTGAGACACCTGTTTGGTAAATAGTACCCTTAAAATATCCGTACGGGGGTGCTCTTTCCTAAATAAGGTCACTTCTTGGGGTTTTTCATTTCTGGGGACCTCTGGAAATTGTTTAAATGCGACATGGCAGCTAAAATCCATGTCTGCCAATTCAGGCCTGCAAAAACCATATTTTGTACTTTGCCTGTAGTGGCCTGCTGTTCGCCAATACAGCAGGCTACGAGCACATATGGGGTGTCTGCAAAATGGGGAGAAAATGGGGAACATATACTGGGGTGCATTTTCTCCTTTGACTCCTTGTGAAACTGAAAAATTGGGGTCTGCTAGTACTTTTTCATTTTTACAAATGTGTGCTTTGAAATCCTCTCTCTAGTATTTCTGCCTTCTGTGAGACACCTGTTTGGTAAATAGTACCCTTAAAATATCCGTACGGGGGTGCTCTTTCCTAAATAAGGTCACTTCTTGGGGTTTTTCATTTCTGGGGACCTCTGGAAATTGTTTAAATGCGACATGGCAGCTAAAATCCATGTCTGCCAATTCAGGCCTACAAAAACCATAGTTTGTACTTTGCCTGTAGTGGCCTGCTGTTCGCCAATACAGCAGGCTACGAGCACATATGGGGTGTCTGCAAAATGGGGAGAAAATGGGGAACATATACTGGGGTGCATTTTCTCCTTTGACCCCTTGTGAAACTGAAAAATTGGGGTCTGCTAGTACTTTTTCATTTTTACAAATGTGTGCTTTGAAATCCTCTCTCTAGTATTTCTGCCTTCTGTGAGACACCTGTTTGGTAAATAGTACCCTTAAAATATCCGTACGGGGGTGCTCTTTCCTAAATAAGGTCACTTTTTGGGGTTTTTCATTTCTGGGGACCTCTGGAAATTGTTTAAATGCGACATGGCTGCTAAAATCCATGTCTGCAAATTCAGGCCTGCAAAAAACATATTTTGTACTTTGCCTGTAGTGGCCTGCTGTTCGCCAATACAGCAGGCTACGAGCACATATGGGGTGTCTGCAAAATGGGGAGAAAATGGGGAACATATACTGGGGTGCATTTTCTCCTTTGACCCCTTGTGAAACTGAAAAATTGGGGTCTGCTAGTACTTTTTCATTTTTACAAATGTGTGCTTTGAAATCCTCTCTCTAGTATTTCTGCCTTCTGTGAGACACCTGTTTGGTAAATAGTACCCTTAAAATATCCGTACGGGGGTGCTCTTTCCTAAATAAGGTCACTTCTTGGGGTTTTTCATTTCTGGGGACCTCTGGAAATTGTTTAAATGCGACATGGCAGCTAAAATCCATGTCTGCCAATTCAGGCCTGCAAAAACCATATTTTGTACTTTGCCTGTAGTGGCCTGCTGTTCGCCAATACAGGAGGCTACGAGCACATATGGGGTGTCTGCAAAATGGGGAGAAAATGGGGAACATATACTGGGGTGCATTTTCTCCTTTGACCCCTTGTGAAACTGAAAAATTGGGGTCTGCTAGTACTTTTTCATTTTTACAAATGTGTGCTTTGAAATCCTCTCTCTAGTATTTCTGCCTTCTGTGAGACACCTGTATGGTAAAAAGTACCCTTTCCACGACTTAAAATGTCCGTACGGGGGTGCTCTTTCCAAATTTGGGTCACTTCTTGGGGTTTTTCATTTCTGGGGACCTCAGGAAATTTTTTAAATGCGACATCTCAGCTAAAATCTATGCCTGCCAATTCAGGCCTGCAAAAACCATATTTTGTACTTTGCCTGTAGTGGCCTGCTGTTCGCCAATACAGCAGGCTACGAGCACATATGGGGTGTCTGCAAAATGGGGAGAAAATGGGGAACATATACTGGGGTGCATTTTCTCCTTTGACCCCTTGTGAAACTGAAAAATTGGGGTCTGCTAGTACTTTTTCATTTTTACAAATGTGTGCTTTGAAATCCTCTCTCTAGTATTTCTGCCTTCTGTGAGACACCTGTTTGGTAAATAGTACCCTTAAAATATCCGTACGGGGGTGCTCTTTCCTAAATAAGGTCACTTTTTGGGGTTTTCATTTCTGGGGACCTCTGGAAATTGTTTAAATGCGACATGGCTGCTAAAATCCATGTCTGCCAATTCAGGCCTACAAAAACATAGTTTGTACTTTGCCTGTAGTGGCCTGCTGTTCGCCAATACAGCAGGCTACGAGCACATATGGGGTGTCTGCAAAATGGGGAGAAAATGGGGAACATATACTGGGGTGCATTTTCTCCTTTGACCCCTTGTGAAACTGAAAAATTGGGGTCTGCTAGTACTTTTTCATTTTTACAAATGTGTGCTTTGAAATCCTCTCTCTAGTATTTCTGCCTTCTGTGAGACACCTGTTTGGTAAATAGTACCCTTAAAATATCCGTACGGGGGTGCTCTTTCCTAAATAAGGTCACTTCTTGGGGTTTTTCATTTCTGGGGACCTCTGGAAATTGTTTAAATGCGACATGGCTGCTAAAATCCATGTCTGCCAATTCAGGCCTGCAAAAAACATATTTTGTACTTTGCCTGTAGTGGCCTGCTGTTCGCCAATACAGCAGGCTACGAGCACATATGGGGTGTCTGCAAAATGGGGAGAAAATGGGGAACATATACTGGGGTGCATTTTCTCCTTTGACCCCTTGTGAAACTGAAAAATTGGGGTCTGCTAGTACTTTTTCATTTTTACAAATGTGTGCTTTGAAATCCTCTCTCTAGTATTTCTGCCTTCTGTGAGACACCTGTTTGGTAAATAGTACCCTTAAAATATCCGTACGGGGGTGCTCTTTCCTAAATAAGGTCACTTCTTGGGGTTTTTCATTTCTGGGGACCTCTGGAAATTGTTTAAATGCGACATGGCAGCTAAAATCCATGTCTGCCAATTCAGGCCTGCAAAAAACAAATTTTGTACTTTGCCTGTAGTGGCCTGCTGTTCGCCAATACAGCAGGCTACGAGCACATATGGGGTGTCTGCAAAATGGGGAGAAAATGGGGAACATATACTGGGGTGCATTTTCTCCTTTGACCCCTTGTGAAAGTGAAAAATTGGGGTCTGCTAGTACTTTTTCATTTTTACAAATGTGTGCTTTGAAATCCTCTCTCTAGTATTTCTGCCTTCTGTGAGACACCTGTTTGGTAAATAGTACCCTTAAAATATCCGTACGGGGGTGCTCTTTCCTAAATAAGGTCACTTCTTGGGGTTTTTCATTTCTGGGGACCTCTGGAAATTGTTTAAATGCGACATGGCAGCTAAAATCCATGTCTGCCAATTCAGGCCTGCAAAAACCATATTTTGTACTTTGCCTGTAGTGGCCTGCTGTTCGCCAATACAGGAGGCTACGAGCACATATGGGGTGTCTGCAAAATGGGGAGAAAATGGGGAACATATACTGGGGTGCATTTTCTCCTTTGACCCCTTGTGAAAGTGAAAAATTGGGGTCTGCTAGTACTTTTTCATTTTTACAAATGTGTGCTTTGAAATCCTCTCTCTAGTATTTCTGCCTTCTGTGAGACACCTGTTTGGTAAATAGTACCCTTAAAATATCCGTACGGGGGGTGCTCTTTCCTAAATAAGGTCACTTCTTGGGGTTTTTCATTTCTGGGGACCTCTGGAAATTGTTTAAATGCGACATGGCAGCTAAAATCCATGTCTGCCAATTCAGGCCTACAAAAACATAGTTTGTACATTGCCTGTAGTGGCCTGCTGTTCGCCAATACAGGAGGCTACGAGCACATATGGGGTGTCTGCAAAATGGGGAGAAAATGGGGAACATATACTGGGGTGCATTTTCTCCTTTGACCCCTTGTGAAACTGAAAAATTGGGGTCTGCTAGTACTTTTTCATTTTTACAAATGTGTGCTTTGAAATCCTCTCTCTAGTATTTCTGCCTTCTGTGAGACACCTGTATGGTAAAAAGTACCCTTTCCACGACTTAAAATGTCCGTACGGGGGTGCTCTTTCCAAATTGGGGTCACTTCTTGGGGTTTTTCATTTCTGGGGACCTCAGGAAATTTTTTAAATGCGACATCTCAGCTAAAATCTATGCCTGCCAATTCATGCCTGCAAAAACCATATTTTGTACTTTGCCTGTAGTGGCCTGCTGTTCGCCAATACAGCAGGCTACGAGCACATATGGGGTGTCTGCAAAATGGGGAGAAAATGGGGAACATATACTGGGGTGCATTTTCTCCTTTGACCCCTTGTGAAACTGAAAAATTGGGGTCTGCTAGTACTTTTCATTTTTACAAATGTGTGCTTTGAAATCCTCTCTCTAGTATTTCTGCCTTCTGTGAGACACCTGTTTGGTAAATAGTACCCTTAAAATATCCGTACGGGGGTGCTCTTTCCTAAATAAGGTCACTTCTTGGGGTTTTCATTTCTGGGGACCTCTGGAAATTGTTTAAATGCGACATGGCTGCTAAAATCCATGTCTGCCAATTCAGGCCTACAAAAACCATAGTTTGTACTTTGCCTGTAGTGGCCTGCTGTTCGCCAATACAGCAGGCTACGAGCACATATGGGGTGTCTGCAAAATGGGGAGAAAATGGGGAACATATACTGGGGTGCATTTTCTCCTTTGACCCTTGTGAAACTGAAAAATTGGGGTCTGCTAGTACTTTTTCATTTTTACAAATGTGTGCTTTGAAATCCTCTCTCTAGTATTTCTGCCTTCTGTGAGACACCTGTTTGGTAAATAGTACCCTTAAAATATCCGTACGGGGGTGCTCTTTCCTAAATAAGGTCACTTCTTGGGGTTTTTCATTTCTGGGGACCTCTGGAAATTGTTTAAATGCGACATGGCAGCTAAAATTATGTCTGCCAATTCAGGCCTGCAAAAACCATATTTTGTACTTTGCCTGTAGTGGCCTGCTGTTCGCCAATACAGCAGGCTACGAGCACATATGGGGTGTCTGCAAAATGGGGAGAAAATGGGGAACATATACTGGGGTGCATTTTCTCCTTTGACCCCTTGTGAAACTGAAAAATTGGGGTCTGCTAGTACTTTTTCATTTTTACAAATGTGTGCTTTGAAATCCTCTCTCTAGTATTTCTGCCTTCTGTGAGACACCTGTTTGGTAAATAGTACCCTTAAAATATCCGTACGGGGGTGCTCTTTCCTAAATAAGGTCACTTCTTGGGGTTTTTCATTTCTGGGGACCTCTGGAAATTGTTTAAATGCGACATGGCAGCTAAAATCCATGTCTGCCAATTCAGGCCTACAAAAACCATAGTTTGTACTTTGCCTGTAGTGGCCTGCTGTTCGCCAATACAGCAGGCTACGAGCACATATGGGGTGTCTGCAAAATGGGGAGAAAATGGGGAACATATACTGGGGTGCATTTTCTCCTTTGACTCCTTGTGAAACTGAAAAATTGGGGTCTGCTAGTACTTTTTCATTTTTACAAATGTGTGCTTTGAAATCCTCTCTCTAGTATTTCTGCCTTCTGTGAGACACCTGTTTGGTAAAAAGTACCCTTTCCACCACTTAAAATGTCCGTACGGGGGTGCTCTTTCCAAATTTTGGTCACTTCTTGGGGTTTTTCATTTCTGGGGACCTCTGGAAATTTTTTAAATGCGACATGGCAGCTAAAATCCATGTCTGCCAATTCAGGCCTGCAAAAAACATATTTTGTACTTTGCCTGTAGTGGCCTGCTGTTCGCCAATACAGCAGGCTACGAGCACATATGGGGTGTCTGCAAAATGGGGAGAAAATGGGGAACATATACTGGGGTGCATTTTCTCCTTTGACCCCTTGTGAAACTGAAAAATTGGGGTCTGCTAGTACTTTTTCATTTTTACAAATGTGTGCTTTGAAATCCTCTCTCTAGTATTTCTGCCTTCTGTGAGACACCTGTTTGGTAAATAGTACCCTTAAAATATCCGTACGGGGGTGCTCTTTCCTAAATAAGGTCACTTCTTGGGGTTTTTCATTTCTGGGGACCTCTGGAAATTGTTTAAATGCGACATGGCAGCTAAAATCCATGTCTGCCAATTCAGGCCTACAAAAACCATAGTTTGTACTTTGCCTGTAGTGGCCTGCTGTTCGCCAATACAGCAGGCTACGAGCACATATGGGGTGTCTGCAAAATGGGGAGAAAATGGGGAACATATACTGGGGTGCATTTTCTCCTTTGACCCTTGTGAAACTGAAAAATTGGGGTCTGCTAGTACTTTTTCATTTTTACAAATGTGTGCTTTGAAATCCTCTCTCTAGTATTTCTGCCTTCTGTGAGACACCTGTTTGGTAAATAGTACCCTTAAAATATCCGTACGGGGGTGCTCTTTCCTAAATAAGGTCACTTCTTGGGGTTTTTCATTTCTGGGGACCTCTGGAAATTGTTTAAATGCGACATGGCAGCTAAAATCCATGTCTGCCAATTCAGGCCTACAAAAACCATAGTTTGTACATTGCCTGTAGTGGCCTGCTGTTCGCCAATACAGGAGGCTACGAGCACATATGGGGTGTCTGCAAAATGGGGAGAAAATGGGGAACATATACTGGGGTGCATTTTCTCCTTTGACCCCTTGTGAAACTGAAAAATTGGGGTCTGCTAGTACTTTTTCATTTTTACAAATGTGTGCTTTGAAATCCTCTCTCTAGTATTTCTGCCTTCTGTGAGACACCTGTTTGGTAAATAGTACCCTTAAAATATCCGTACGGGGGTGCTCTTTCCTAAATAAGGTCACTTCTTGGGGTTTTTCATTTCTGGGGACCTCTGGAAATTGTTTAAATGCGACATGGCAGCTAAAATCCATGTCTGCCAATTCAGGCCTGCAAAAACCATATTTTGTACTTTGCCTGTAGTGGCCTGCTGTTCGCCAATACAGCAGGCTACGAGCACATATGGGGTGTCTGCAAAATGGGGAGAAAATGGGGAACATATACTGGGGTGCATTTTCTCCTTTGACCTCTTGTGAAACTGAAAAATTGGGGTCTGCTAGTACTTTTTCATTTTTACAAATATGTGCTTTGAAATCCTCTCTCTAGTATTTCTGCCTTCTGTGAGACACATGTTTCGTAAAAAGTACCCTTTCCAAACTTAAACTGTCCGTACGGGGGTGATCTTTCCAAAATTGGGTCACTTCTTTGGGTTTTTCATATCTGGGCACCTCTGGAAATTTTTGAAATGCGACATTGCAGCTAAAATCCATGTCTGCCAATTCAGGCCTGCAAAAACCATATTTTGTACTTTGCCTGTAGTGGCCTGTGTAAGGAAAATTTACTCTCTTCCCTAACGGTGTGTCCCTGACACATGATTTCAGTGGCCAGCTTGAATTAAGTCTTACCGGTACCGGGAGAATGAAGAAGATAGACCACATGAACACATGTCTATTTCCAATCCATTCTGGTTTATTCACAGCTGGCAAACAGTTTTAATAGAGGGGGTTGAGCTTCCTTTACATCCAATCATATGTTAGCATTAGTATTTGACCAATAGTATGGTCTGAAATCCTCTCTCTAGTATTTCTGCCTTCTGTGAGACACCTGTTTGGTAAATAGTACCCTTAAAATATCCGTACGGGGGTGCTCTTTCCTAAATAAGGTCACTTCTTGGGGTTTTTCATTTCTGGGGACCTCTGGAAATTGTTTAAATGCGACATGGCAGCTAAAAGCCATGTCTGCCAATTCAGGCCTACAAAAACCATAGTTTGTACTTTGCCTGTAGTGGCCTGCTGTTCGCCAATACAGCAGGCTACGAGCACATATGGGGTGCAAAATGGGGAGAAAATAGGGAACATATACTGGGGTGCATTTTCTCCTTTGACTCCTTGTGAAACGGAAAAATTGGGGTCTGCTAGTACTTTTTCATTTTTACAAATGTGTGCTTTGAAATCCTCTCTCTAGTATTTCTGCCTTCTGTGAGACACCTGTTTGGTAAATAGTACCCTTAAAATGTCCGTACGGGGGTGCTCTTTCCTAAATAGGGTCACTTCTTGGGGTTTTTCATTTTTGGGGACCTCAGGAAATTTTTTAAATGCGATATCTCAGCTAAAATCCATGCCTGCCAATTCAGGCCTGCAAAAAACACATTTTGTACTTTGCCTGTAGTGGCCTGCTATGCGCCAATACCGCAGGCTACAAGCACATATGGGGTGTCTGCAAAATGGAGAGAAAATGGAGAACATTTACTGGGGTGCATTTTCTCCTTTGACCCCTTGTAAAACTGAAAAATTGGGGTCTGCTAGTACTTTTTCATTTTTAGTTTCAAAGTATTTTATTCAAAATGAATGCAATTGTGCACATCACATAAAATACATACAATGGTACATGAATATAATGCGCCATAATAAGCATGATTTATATGTAGAGCAGGAATCCTTACATCCAAATGGAATATGATGAGAAATAGACAATGAAAATAATAGAAATAATACAAAAAATAAAACCAAATAAAACAACATAAAATAAATCAACATATGGAGATCACATCGGAGAGCCAACTTAGACCAATACAATGTTATGAGATATTTAGATACCCACATCTCCCCTATAATGTAAAAAATTATCATGACATGTGCTCTAAGAATTGTGCTCAGTAGTGAGTCAAGCCATGCTGCGTAGCCGTAGAATATGAGGAGGATATCCAGGGTCCCCACAATCTCTCAAAGGCCTCGTAAGTGTCTTGGCGAATAGCGTTCAATCTCTCGTATAGTAATAATTTGTTGATTCTATCAATTACGGCTTGAAAGCTAAGGTCTGCTGACCTCCACTTAAATGCAATGTGAATCCTGGCTGCTAATAACATATGTTGAGATAACTTAAATTTGGAATAAGGCATTCTAGAGAGTTTATCGCCTAGAAGGCATAAGGTAGGTATCATGGGAATGGCACAGCCCAACACAGAGGAGATCAGGTCACAAATCTTGTTCCAAAATCTTTTTACAACTGGGCAGGACCACCAAATGTGGAAGACCGTGCCATTCACTCGCATCCCCTGAAACATAGGGGGGAGACCTCCGGGTAAATTCGGTGAAGTCTATAAGGGACTAAATATGTCCTATGAAGAACCTTGATGGAAGTCTCCGCTAATGTAATTTGCCAAGAAGTCTTATTTAAGGTCTGTGAGCATTGACGCCATTTCGTAACCGAAAGGTCTTCCTGGATATCCCCCTCCCACTCCAACATATATGGTAATTTAAGTCCCTCTGGTAAAGTATTAAGTAAACCATACATCCTAGATAACAATCCCTGTTTATATAATGAATAAGTAATAGATCTTTCAAAAGGAGTAAATTCCACATTTGTATCATTAATCTTCAGGGATTGGAGACAAGAAAAAATCTGTAATGCATTAAATGATTCACACTCTGGTAAGTTGTGTTTGTTTTTAAAGTCAGTTATGGACATAAGCTTTCCCCTAGCTAGGAACCTGTAAAGGGTAGTGAAGTTATTGGAAATCCACCATCTAAAAGTTTCCGGCCGAAGGCCCGGTTGAAAAACTGGATTCCCAAATAGATGAAAAAGTGGCGTATGTTTAGATTGAAGGCCTGCCTTAAATCTAACAGACCGCCAAAGAATCAGAGAGTGATGTGATAATGGTGAAGCTATACGTATAGCTGAAGGCAGGGGGATAGTATTCCAGAGGAGGGATCTCCAGGTCCAGGGTGCACATAGGGTTTGTTCCAGAGAAACCCATAAGGGGGAGGAAGCTGGCTTTAAGTGTGTCAAAAATAATTGAGCTAAACCAGCTGATTTGTAATATTTGATAAAATCAGGAACAGACAAACCTCCCTGAGATTTGTGTCTACACATTGTGGACCTAGAGATCCTAGCCCTCTTTCCTGCCCAAATAAATGTCATAGTGTCTGCCTGTAAATTTCGGAGATCCCTAATGGGGATTCGAACTGGAAGGGTTCTGAATAGGTATAGGATGCGGGGTAGGACCACCATCCTAACAATATGTATCCTCCCTACCCATGAGACAGGTAGCGCGCTCCAAGATTTGTAGTCTTCTCTGATTCTACGGTAAAGTGGAATATAGTTAAGTTTGTAGATTGAAGACAACTTCTTAGCTATTAGGGTTCCTAAATATTGGATGTGATTGGTTTGTTGGGTAAAGGGAAAGTTTTGAGCAATTGAAGTTTGGAGGGATAATGGGGAATTACACAACAAAAGCTCTGACTTTTTCTGGTTAATTTTGAGCCCTGAAGCTACGGAGAAGGTGTTTAGTAACTTTAAGAGGTTCGGGAGTGAAATGAGGGGATTGGTCAGGGATAATAGGAGGTCATCGGCAAATAAGCTCAATTTATATTCAGTGTTTCCTAATTTAATGCCTGATAGATTGGGATCGTTCCTGATGGAAATTGCGAGGGGTTCCATGGCCAAGGCGAATAATGCAGGTGAAAGTGGGCAGCCCTGTCTAGTGCCTCTAGAAATGTGAATTGGTGAAGGATGAGTTGTTGGGAGTTTGAGGTAAGCCACTGGGGCCGAGTAAATTGCCTGAATCGCTTTAACAAAAGGACCAGTAATGCCCATGTTATGTAACACTTTGTATAAATAATCCCAGCTAATAGAATCAAAGGCCTTTTCTATATCTAATGCCAGAATGGCCAGGGGAGTCTTATTAGTGTTGGCTATCTGTATTACGTTGAGTACCTTTCTAATGTTATCTGGTGCCTCTCTGTCTGGTATAAAACCTACCTGGTCCTTATGAATAAGTCCAGGGAGGAGTATATTAAGACGCCTTGCTAATATAGATGTAAAAAGTTTAGTGTCCAGATTTAACAGGGAAATCGGTCTATAGTTAGTGGTAGATAAGGGATCCTTTTTAGGCTTGGGCAGTACGGTGATGTTAGCGTAAAGAAAATCGGGATGAGGAGTATGGCCTGATAGCAGATGGTTACAGAATTGAACTATGTGTGGCGTTAAAATCGTGGCATATTTTTTATAATACAAGGCAGATAGCCCATCAGGACCCGGGGCCTTCCCCAGTTTCAGTGAGTTTATTGTGTAAATTACTTCCTCCGAACTGATAGCTCTACTCAGGTCCCGTAAAGCATCAGGAGACACCTGTGGGAGTGATATAGATGACAGGAAGTTATCTCTTGGTTGTGCTTGCTCATCCTCCGCTCCCTTGTAAAGCTGCCGGTAAAAAGCATGAAACGTATCATAGATGATCTTAGGGTTGGAAGTTATATGGCCAGTGTGTGAACGGATTTGGAAAACCTGGTTAATCTTCTGTTTAGCCTTCAATTGTCGAGCTAACATTTTATCAGGTTTATTAGCGTATCTATAGAAATATGATGCTGTCCATCGTAAGGCCTTTTCTGTATTATTTGATAATATAATGTTTATTTGCATCTTGGTGTCCTTGACCGCTTTAAGCAAATATAGTGAGGGTGACCGCTGGTGAGCCTGAACCAATCTATTCAGTTTAGCTTCAAGTGTCAAAAGGGCCGCCTGTCTACCCTTTTTTAACTGAGATGCTTCCCTTATTAATCTTCCCCTCATGTAGGCCTTATGTGTGATCCATGTGAGCAAAGGGTCTACATCTGGCTGCACATTCTCAGCAAAAAAGCATTTCATGTCCTCCTGAAGCCTATCACGCACTGCTGGTCTTGTCAAAAGGGACTCATTAAGTCTCCAAGAGAACAAACGGCTCGTAGGTGTGTTTGGAGCCAGCTCAATCATCACCATGTCATGGTCCGACCAAGAAGACACTATATGTCTGCTATATGCCATATAGGTGAGCATAGAATTGGACAGCAGAATGTGGTCAATACGTGAGTATACATTGTGAGCTGGAGAATAATATGTATATCCCCTCTGTCCACCGTTGTGCTCCCTCCACGAGTCCGCTATTGAAAGGGATTCCAGTATGTTCCTTATAGTGACTCTACAAGAAGCCGAGCGTGACGTAGCGGGTGGAGCAGAACGGTCCAACACAGGGTCCATCACAAAGTTAAAATCTCCGCACCAGATTACTTTGTCATAAGTGAGAGAGTTAAGTGTATGTTGCATATGGGAAAAAAATGAGATTGACTCAATATTAGGGGCATACTTTTTCATTTTTACAAATGTGTGCTTTGAAATCCTCTCTCTAGTATTTCTGCCTTCTGTGAGACACCTGTTTGGTAAATAGTACCCTTAAAATATCCGTACGGGGGTGCTCTTTCCTAAATAAGGTCACTTTTTGGGGGTTTTCATTTCTGGGGACCTCTGGAAATTGTTTAAATGCGACATGGCTGCTAAAATCCATGTCTGCCAATTCAGGCCTACAAAAACCATAGTTTGTACTTTGCCTGTAGTGGCCTGCTGTTCGCCAATACAGCAGGCTACGAGCACATATGGGGTGTCTGCAAAATGGGGAGAAAATGGGGAACATATACTGGGGTGCATTTTCTCCTTTGACTCCTTGTGAAAGTGAAAAATTGGGGTTTGCTAGTACTTTTTCATTTTTACAAATGTGTGCTTTGAAATCCTCTCTCTAGTATTTCTGCCTTCTGTGAGACACCTGTTTGGTAAATAGTACCCTTAAAATATCCGTACGGGGGTGCTCTTTCCTAAATAAGGTCACTTTTTGGGGGTTTTCATTTCTGGGGACCACTGGAAATTGTTTAAATGCGACATGGCTGCTAAAATCCATGTCTGCCAATTCAGGCCTACAAAAACCATAGTTTGTACTTTGCCTGTAGTGGCCTGCTGTTCGCCAATACAGCAGGCTACGAGCACATATGGGGTGTCTGCAAAATGGGGAGAAAATGGGGAACATATACTGGGGTGCATTTTCTCCTTTGACTCCTTGTGAAAGTGAAAAATTGGGGTTTGCTAGTACTTTTTCATTTTTACAAATGTGTGCTTTGAAATCCTCTCTCTAGTATTTCTGCCTTCTGTGAGACACCTGTTTGGTAAATAGTACCCTTAAAATATCCGTACGGGGGTGCTCTTTCCTAAATAAGGTCACTTCTTGGGGTTTTTCATTTCTGGGGACCTCTGGAAATTGTTTAAATGCGACATGGCAGCTAAAATCCATGTCTGCCAATTCAGGCCTGCAAAAACCATATTTTGTACTTTGCCTGTAGTGGCCTGCTGTTCGCCAATACAGCAGGCTACGAGCACATATGGGGTGTCTGCAAAATGGGGAGAAAATGGGGAACATATACTGGGGTGCATTTTCTCCTTTGACCCCTTGTGAAACTGAAAAATTGGGGTCTGCTAGTACTTTTTATTTTTACAAATGTGTGCTTTGAAATCCTCTCTCTAGTATTTCTGCCTTCTGTGAGACACCTGTTTGGTAAATAGTACCCTTAAAATATCCGTACGGGGGTGCTCTTTCCTAAATAAGGTCACTTCTTGGGGTTTTTCATTTCTGGGGACCTCTGGAAATTTTTTAAATGCGACATGGCAGCTAAAATCCATGTCTGCCAATTCAGGCCTGCAAAAACCATATTTTGTACTTTGCCTGTAGTGGCCTGCTGTTCGCCAATACAGCAGGCTACGAGCACATATGGGGTGTCTGCAAAATGGGGAGAAAATGGGGAACATATACTGGGGTGCATTTTCTCCTTTGACCCCTTGTGAAACGGAAAAATTGGGGTCTGCTAGTACTTTTTCATTTTTACAAATGTGTGCTTTGAAATCCTCTCTCTAGTATTTCTGCCTTCTGTGAGACACCTGTTTGTTAAATAGTACCCTTAAAATATCCGTACGGGGGTGCTCTTTCCTAAATAAGGTCACTTCTTGGGGTTTTTCATTTCTGGGGACCTCTGGAAATTGTTTAAATGCGACATGGCAGCTAAAATCCATGTCTGCCAATTCAGGCCTGCAAAAACCATATTTTGTACTTTGCCTGTAGTGGCCTGCTGTTCGCCAATACAGCAGGCTACGAGCACATATGGGGTGTCTGCAAAATGGGGAGAAAATGGGGAACATATACTGGGGTGCATTTTCTCCTTTGACCCTTGTGAAACTGAAAAATTGGGGTCTGCTAGTACTTTTTCATTTTTACAAATGTGTGCTTTGAAATCCTCTCTCTAGTATTTCTGCCTTCTGTGAGACACCTGTTTGGTAAATAGTACCCTTAAAATATCCGTACGGGGGTGCTCTTTCCTAAATAAGGTCACTTCTTGGGGTTTTTCATTTCTGGGACCTCTGGAAATTTTTTAAATGCGACATGGCAGCTAAAATCCATGTCTGCCAATTCAGGCCTGCAAAAAACAAATTTTGTACTTTGCCTGTAGTGGCCTGCTGTTCGCCAATACAGCAGGCTACGAGCACATATGGGGTGTCTGCAAAATGGGGAGAAAATGGGGACATATACTGGGGTGCATTTTCTCCTTTGACCCCTTGTGAAACTGAAAAATTGGGGTCTGCTAGTACTTTTTCATTTTTACAAATGTGTGCTTTGAAATCCTCTCTCTAGTATTTCTGCCTTCTGTGAGACACCTGTTTGGTAAATAGTACCCTTAAAATATCCGTACGGGGGTGCTCTTTCCTAAATAAGGTCACTTCTTGGGGTTTTTCATTTCTGGGGACCTCTGGAAATTGTTTAAATGCGACATGGCAGCTAAAAGCCATGTCTGCCAATTCAGGCCTGCAAAAACCAAATTTTGTACTTTGCCTGTAGTGGCCTGCTGTTCGCCAATACAGCAGGCTACGAGCACATATGGGGTGTCTGCAAAATGGGGAGAAAATGGGGAACATATACTGGGGTGCATTTTCTCCTTTGACCCCTTGTGAAAGTGAAAAATTGGGGTCTGCTAGTACTTTTTCATTTTTACAAATGTGTGCTTTGAAATCCTCTCTCTAGTATTTCTGCCTTCTGTGAGACACCTGTTTGGTAAATAGTACCCTTAAAATATCCGTACAGGGGTGCTCTTTCCTAAATAAGGTCACTTCTTGGGGTTTTCCATTTCTGGGGACCTCTGGAAATTGTTTAAATGCGACATGGCAGCTAAAATTCATGTCTGCCAATTCAGGCCTACAAAAACAATAGTTTGTACATTGCCTGTAGTGGCCTGCTGTTCGCCAATACAGGAGGCTACGAGCACATATGGGGTGTCTGCAAAATGGGGAGAAAATGGGGAACATATACTGGGGTGCATTTTCTCCTTTGACCCCTTGTGAAACTGAAAAATTGGGGTCTGCTAGTACTTTTTCATTTTTACAAATGTGTGCTTTGAAATCCTCTCTCTAGTATTTCTGCCTTTTGTGAGACACCTGTATGGTAAAAAGTACCCTTTCCACGACTTAAAATGTCCGTACGGGGGTGCTCTTTCCAAATTGGGGTCACTTCTTGGGGTTTTTCATTTCTGGGGACCTCAGGAAATTTTTTAAATGCGACATCTCAGCTAAAATCTATGCCTGCCAATTCATGCCTGCAAAAACCATATTTTGTACTTTGCCTGTAGTGGCCTGCTGTTCGCCAATACAGCAGGCTACAAGCACATATGGGGTTTTTTCAAAATGGAGAGAAAATAGGGAACTTATACTGGGGTGCATTTTCTCCTTTAACCTCTTATGAAAGTGAAAAATTGGGGTCTGCTAGTACTTTTTCATTTTTACATATATGTGCTTTGAAATCCTCTCTCTAGTATTTCTGCCTTCTGTGAGACACCTGTTTCGTAAAAAGTACCCTTTCCACAACTTAAAATGTCCGTACGGGGGTGATCTTTCCAAAATGGGGTCACTTCTTGGGGTTTTTCATTTCTGGGCACCTCTGGAAATTTTTGAAATGCGACATTGCAGCTAAAATCCATGTCTGCCAATTCAGGCCTACAAATTGTACTTTGCCTGTAGCGGCCTTCTGTGTGCCAATACAGCAGGCTACGAGCACATATGGGGTGTCTGCAAAATGGGGAGAAAATGGGGAACATATACTGGGGTGCATTTTCTCCTTTGACTCCTTGTGAAAGTGAAAAATTGGGGTCTGCTAGTACTATTTTATTTTTACAAATGTGTGCTTTGAAATCCTCTCTCTAGTATTTCTGCCTTCTGTGAGACACCTGTTTGGTAAATAGTACCCTTAAAATATCCGTACGGGGGTGCTCTTTCCTAAATAAGGTCACTTCTTGGGGTTTTTCATTTCTGGGGACCTCTGGAAATTGTTTAAATGCGACATGGCAGCTAAAATCCATGTCTGCCAATTCAGGCCTGCAAAAACCATATTTTGTACTTTGCCTGTAGTGGCCTGCTGTTCGCCAATACAGCAGGCTACGAGCACATATGGGGTGTCTGCAAAATGGGGAGAAAATGGGGAACATATACTGGGGTGCATTTTCTCCTTTGACCCCTTGTGAAACTGAAAAATTGGGGTCTGCTAGTACTTTTTCATTTTTACAAATGTGTGCTTTGAAATCCTCTCTCTAGTATTTCTGCCTTCTGTGAGACACCTGTTTGGTAAATAGTACCCTTAAAATATCCGTACGGGGGTGCTCTTTCCTAAATAAGGTCACTTTTTGGGGTTTTCATTTCTGGGGACCTCTGGAAATTGTTTAAATGCGACATGGCTGCTAAAATCCATGTCTGCCAATTCAGGCCTGCAAAAAACATATTTTGTACTTTGCCTGTAGTGGCCTGCTGTTCGCCAATACAGCAGGCTACGAGCACATATGGGGTGTCTGCAAAATGGGGAGAAAATGGGGAACATATACTGGGGTGCATTTTCTCCTTTGACCCCTTGTGAAACTGAAAAATTGGGGTCTGCTAGGACTTTTTCATTTTTACAAATGTGTGCTTTGAAATCCTCTCTCTAGTATTTCTGCCTTCTGTGAGACACCTGTTTGGTAAATAGTACCCTTAAAATATCCGTACGGGGGTGCTCTTTCCTAAATAAGGTCACTTCTTGGGGTTTTTCATTTCTGGGGACCTCTGGAAATTGTTTAAATGCGACATGGCAGCTAAAATCCATGTCTGCCAATTCAGGCCTGCAAAAACAAATTTTGTACTTTGCCTGTAGTGGCCTGCTGTTCGCCAATACAGGAGGCTACGAGCACATATGGGGTGTCTGCAAAATGGGGAGAAAATGGGGAACATATACTGGGGTGCATTTTCTCCTTTGACCCCTTGTGAAAGTGAAAAATTGGGGTCTGCTAGTACTTTTTCATTTTTACAAATGTGTGCTTTGAAATCCTCTCTCTAGTATTTCTGCCTTCTGTGAGACACCTGTTTGGTAAATAGTACCCTTAAAATATCCGTACGGGGGTGCTCTTTCCTAAATAAGGTCACTTCTTGGGGTTTTTCATTTCTGGGGACCTCTGGAAATTGTTTAAATGCGACATGGCAGCTAAAATCCATGTCTGCCAATTCAGGCCTGCAAAAACCATATTTTGTACTTTGCCTGTAGTGGCCTGCTGTTCGCCAATACAGCAGGCTACGAGCACATATGGGGTGTCTGCAAAATGGGGAGAAAATGGGGAACATATACTGGGGTGCATTTTCTCCTTTGACCCTTGTGAAACTGAAAAATTGGGGTCTGCTAGTACTTTTTCATTTTTACAAATGTGTGCTTTGAAATCCTCTCTCTAGTATTTCTGCCTTCTGTGAGACACCTGTTTGGTAAATAGTACCCTTAAAATATCCGTACGGGGGTGCTCTTTCCTAAATAAGGTCACTTCTTGGGGTTTTCATTTCTGGGGACCTCTGGAAATTGTTTAAATGCGACATGGCAGCTAAAATCCATGTCTGCCAATTCAGGCCTGCAAAAACAATAGTTTGTACTTTGCCTGTAGTGGCCTGCTGTTCGCCAATACAGGAGGCTACGAGCACATATGGGGTGTCTGCAAAATGGGGAGAAAATGGGGAACATATACTGGGGTGCATTTTCTCCTTTGACCCCTTGTGAAACTGAAAAATTGGGGTCTGCTAGTACTTTTTCATTTTTACAAATGTGTGCTTTGAAATCCTCTCTCTAGTATTTCTGCCTTCTGTGAGACACCTGTTTGGTAAAAGTACCCTTTCCACGACTTAAAATGTCCGTACGGGGGTGCTCTTTCCTAAATAAGGTCACTTCTTGGGGTTTTTCATTTCTGGGGACCTCTGGAAATTTTTTAAATGCGACATGGCAGCTAAAATCATGCCTGCCAATTCAGGCCTGCAAAAACCATATTTTGTACTTTGCCTGTAGTGGCCTGCTGTTCGCCAATACAGCAGGCTACGAGCACATATGGGGTGTCTGCAAAATGGGGAGAAAATGGGGAACATATACTGGGGTGCATTTTCTCCTTTGACCCCTTGTGAAACTGAAAAATTGGGGTCTGCTAGTACTTTTTCATTTTTACAAATGTGTGCTTTGAAATCCTCTCTCTAGTATTTCTGCCTTCTGTGAGACACCTGTTTGGTAAATAGTACCCTTAAAATATCCGTACGGGGGTGCTCTTTCCTAAATAAGGTCACTTTTTGGGGTTTTTCATTTCTGGGGACCTCTGGAAATTGTTTAAATGCGACATGGCAGCTAAAATTCATGTCTGCCAATTCAGGCCTACAAAAACCATAGTTTGTACATTGCCTGTAGTGGCCTGCTGTTCGCCAATACAGCAGGCTACGAGCACATATGGGGTGTCTGCAAAATGGGGAGAAAATGGGGAACATATACTGGGGTGCATTTTCTCCTTTGACCCCTTGTGAAACTGAAAAATTGGGGTCTGCTAGTACTTTTTCATTTTTACAAATGTGTGCTTTGAAATCCTCTCTCTAGTATTTCTGCCTTCTGTGAGACACCTGTTTGGTAAAAAGTACCCTTTCCACGACTTAAAATGTCCGTACGGGGGTGCTCTTTCCAAATTGGAGTCACTTCTTGGGGTTTTTCATTTCTGGGGACCTCAGGAAATTTTTTAAATGCGACATCTCAGCTAAAATCCATGCCTGCCAATTCATGCCTGCAAAAACCATATTTTGTACTTTGCCTGTAGTGGCCTGCTATGCGCCAATACAGCAGGCTACGAGCACATATGGGGTGTCTGCAAAATGGGGAGAAAATGGGGAACATATACTGGGGTGCATTTTCTCCTTTGACCCCTTGTGAAACTGAAAAATTGGGGTCTGCTAGTACTTTTTCATTTTTACAAATGTGTGCTTTGAAATCCTCTCTCTAGTATTTCTGCCTTCTGTGAGACACCTGTTTGGTAAATAGTACCCTTAAAATATCCGTACGGGGGTGCTCTTTCCTAAATAAGGTCACTTTTTGGGGGTTTTCATTTCTGGGGACCTCTGGAAATTGTTTAAATGCGACATGGCTGCTAAAATCCATGTCTGCCAATTCAGGCCTACAAAAACCATAGTTTGTACTTTGCCTGTAGTGGCCTGCTGTTCGCCAATACAGCAGGCTACGAGCACATATGGGGTGTCTGCAAAATGGGGAGAAAATGGGGAACATATACTGGGGTGCATTTTCTCCTTTGACCCCTTGTGAAACGGAAAAATTGGGGTCTGCTAGTACTTTTTCATTTTTACAAATGTGTGCTTTGAAATCCTCTCTCTAGTATTTCTGCCTTCTGTGAGACACCTGTTTGGTAAATAGTACCCTTAAAATATCCGTACGGGGGTGCTCTTTCCTAAATAAGGTCACTTTTTGGGGGTTTTCATTTCTGGGGACCTCTGGAAATTGTTTAAATGCGACATGGCAGCTAAAATCCATGTCTGCCAATTCAGGCCTACAAAAACCATATTTTGTACTTTGCCTGTAGTGGCCTGCTGTTCGCCAATACAGCAGGCTACGAGCACATATGGGGTGTCTGCAAAATGGGGAGAAAATGGGGAACATATACTGGGGTGCATTTTCTCCTTTGACCCCTTGTGAAACTGAAAAATTGGGGTCTGCTAGTACTTTTTCATTTTTACAAATGTGTGCTTTGAAATCCTCTCTCTAGTATTTCTGCCTTCTGTGAGACACCTGTTTGGTAAATAGTACCCTTAAAATATCCGTACGGGGGTGCTCTTTCCTAAATAAGGTCACTTCTTGGGGTTTTTCATTTCTGGGGACCTCTGGAAATTGTTTAAATGCGACATGGCAGCTAAAATCCATGTCTGCCAATTCAGGCCTACAAAAACCATAGTTTGTACTTTGCCTGTAGTGGCCTGCTGTTCGCCAATACAGCAGGCTACGAGCACATATGGGGTGTCTGCAAAATGGGGAGAAAATGGGGAACATATACTGGGGTGCATTTTCTCCTTTGACCCCTTGTGAAACTGAAAAATTGGGGTCTGCTAGTACTTTTTCATTTTTACAAATGTGTGCTTTGAAATCCTCTCTCTAGTATTTCTGCCTTCTGTGAGACACCTGTATGGTAAAAAGTACCCTTTCCACGACTTAAAATGTCCGTACGGGGGTGCTCTTTCCAAAATGGGGTCACTTCTTGGGGTTTTTCATTTCTGGGGACCTCTGGAAATTTTTTAAATGCGACATGGCAGCTAAAATCCATGTCTGCCAATTCAGGCCTGCAAAAACCATATTTTGTACTTTGCCTGTAGTGGCCTGCTGTTCGCCAATACAGAAGGCTACAAGCACATATGGGTTTTTTTCAAAATGGAGAGAAAATAGGAAACTTATACTGGGGTGCATTTTCTTCTTTAACCTCTTATGAAAGTGAAAAATTGGGGTCTGCTAGTACTTTTTCATTTTTACAAATATGTGCTTTGAAATCCTCTCTCTAGTATTTCTGCCTTCTGTGAGACACCTGTTTCGTAAAAAGTACCCTTTCCAAACTTAAACTGTCCGTACGGGGGTGATCTTTCCAAAATTGTGTCACTTCTTTGGGTTTTTCATTTCTGGGCACCTCTGGAAATTTTTGAAATGCGACATTGCAGCTAAAATCCATGTCTGCCAATTCAGGCCTGCAAAAACCATATTTTGTACTTTGCCTGTAGTGGCCTGTGTAAGGAAAATTTACTCTTTTCCCTAACGGTGTGTCCCTGACACATGATTTCAGTGGCCAGCTTGAATTAAGTCTTACCGGTACCGGGAGAATGAAGAAGATAGACCACATGAACACATGTCTATTTCCAATCCATTCTGGTTTATTCACAGCTGGCAAACAGTTTTAATAGAGGGGGTTGAGCTTCCTTTACATCCAATCATATGTTAGCATTAGTATTTGACCAATAGTATGGTCACACATAAGCTCTGCATTAACATCATAGCTGACTCATAGTAACAGCATTTGACCAATCAGGTATATACACATAGGCTAGCATACAGTTGAATGAGATGTCCTTTTATGGCTTGAACTGTTCATACTTTCAAACTGTATGGATTTCATGAAACAGTTTAAGGAAGTGTCTCACATTCCATAGGGGGGAGGGAGGTTTTGTAGTGCACTAACCAAATGTAATACACGTGGCTAAATGAGACAAAATGGAGTCACATATATCCCATCAAATCCCCTCTTAGAACCTTATATATATACCTTATACTATATGGTTCTTTCTCTGCTCTTCCTTGGTTTGCTTATAAGCCTTTAGGTATTCCATATACCCTTCAGCAGTATAATCCTCAGGTTTTGTTGAGGTTGGGTTTACCTCTTCTACCTCTACCGGAGTATAGAGGAATGTTGAGTGTACCCCTCTTTCGGCCACCTTTTTGACATATGGCTAGAAGGGAGGGCACACACTACAGACAACAGCAGAGACCCACTATTGCAGCGACCACGGCGAGTACCACTCCTAAAACATATCTTATTTGACCAAAGTCAGGTATTCAGCCAAAAAGCCAGTCCCACCAACTTTGGTCAACATCCTGTTTTATATGTTTCCTCATCTCCTCTAATTGGCCTATTTTATCTTTTATTCCACGGGAGTGATCTAATAAATTGAAACAACACATCCCTGCGAACGCTGAGCATCCTATACCATGCTGGAGCAATAAATAGTCAATAGTTGCCCTATTCTGCAAGATAGCCTTTTCATACGATTGTATATCCAGCAGCATATCTTGCAGAACTGCACTAGTGACATTTATCTGTTTTATCATAAAACAGGCAAGTTTTGATATTGTCCTGTGGTTATATATGGCCAACCCTGGTACTCCTATCAAAGATACCCCTAAACTCATATATTCTGATCTAGAGAGGAGATTCACATTATAATCACAATTTTCTGGTAACTGTAGGGAAGTGTCTCTCGTGTGTCGTGTCTGCATTGCTGGGAATAGTGGTATCATTGCTAATGTCAGCCTGGCTATTGTACAGGGTCCCTCTGTAATATTGGCTGGTATATATGTGTGACTAGTATTTCCACAGGCCAATACCCATCCTGTTGGTAGAGGTACATGTTTGTCTAGGGATGGTACTGTTTTTGTAATATTACATTGCATATTCTTTCCTGATATTATCTTTTTACAATTACCTATATCTCTATCACAAATATTTGGCTTAATCTTATTCTGCATTTTTGCTTGTATGCAGGGAGGCAATAGTGTCTCATCACAGGTGAAGTTATAACATATTTCTGCTGCTGTGACAAGACCTGTAATTACTTCTATCATATTACTCTGCAGATTCTCATATGTAGGACAGTCATAACAAGCATGATAAGGATTTACATATCCATATTTAACATCATGATCCTCCAAGTCTGTGTCGTTCCATTGGGAACGTAGGAGCTCCGTCCATACGTCTAGTGGGGTGGGGACTGCTACCAGACATGTCTCCAAAATGTTAGATGCCGATAAAGTGGTTTGGAGACAAAAGTCAGTTAAGTTCAGAGTTTTGGCCAGGTACAGCCATAAGTTCTCCTTTGTCTTGCATAGACTGTCTTCCCCTCTGCATTCTGTTTCCAGGTATATCTGTCTGTTCCACAGCCATGGGACAGTAAGTAGGAGACACAAAATTACAATTATTAAGGCACTACATCTCAGCCATCTCGAGGAATTTCCCGACTGCGTCATCTTGTTGGGGGTCAAGGCTGTCTGCCTCCGTTAGTACCCCTTCTGTATCTTCTTCGAGGTCAAGGCTGTCTGCCTCCGTTAGTACCTCTGGGCCTCGTTGGAGGTCAGGGCTGTCTGCCCCCGTTAGTACCTCTCTTTTCTTCACCAACTTAATCCTTGTGGCGTGGATCCACGTGGGCGATTGTTCAGTGAGGACCGCTGTTCTGGTGATCGCGACTACCTCGGTGGGTGGTCCGTAAGTGAAACTTCCTGGTTCCTTTCCCTTCTTTAAGATCTTGATCATCACCTGGTTGCCTATCCGGAATGGACGGGTTGATTCCTGTGAAAGAGAAGGAGACTTACAAGCCACTTTTTCTTCAGTTTTACTGAGGACTTTGATCAGATTAGTACTTCTCTCTGATCAGGTCCAAGTCCCCTTCCTGCACCACCAGGGGGCGTCTTGCCCATGGTGTGGGGAAAGGCCTACCCATGAGTATCTCAATGCTGTTTATGTCCTACTCTGTGGAAATGTGCTACTTAAGATGGAAGCACTGTGTTGGGGGAATGCATAACTTCCCCTCTTCGCAGACTAATCCTATCTCAGGATTTTTCTGCAATACTGGATAACACCAGTCCTGCTGTTCCTGTTCAGTGACATACCACTGAAGATCAGTAAGTATTTGCAGCATCTCAGGGGTTGGAGATGCCAAACATGGCATCTCCCAATGGTTATACAAACCTGTGAGGTTGCTTTTGGCAACTCATTTCGCCATCTTAACTGCCAGCGCATTGCCCTGTGAGACATGATCCTTACCATCTGCTGCCGTAAATCCTCTCCTCTGCCAGATCATACCATGGTCCCACACTACCCCATGTGTGTACCTACTCTCAGTATGAATGGTGACAGGTCTATCAGCATGTAGAATACATGTCCTAGTGAGTGCAATAAGCTCAGCTGCCTGCTGTGGTGAGTGCGGATGTCCTTGAGTAGGCCTACAACATCATGAGTGGTGTGCAAAATGGTGTAATGTCACATTGTGAAAGAATTTGCCGACTCTACCATCATAGCACAGGCTGCAAGAGAACGCAGACATGCCGGCATCCCCTGGACAGAGGTGGGCATTACCTTTGAGAAAAACACACAAGGACGCAACTTGCCTCCGTTTTCTTGTGTCAGTACACCCGCCATGGTTTTACAATTTTGGCGTGCAAACATGTGGAAGGGCATATTATAGTCAGGGAGGCCCAGCCCTGGACTCGACATGAGCGAACATTTCAGATAATCAAATGCATTGTACATTTCAGAAGACCATTTAATCAAATCTGGATTTCCATCCAGAGTGGCTTGCCTCAAAACATTGTCAATAGTGGGAGCAACCAGTAATCCATTGTCTACCGTTTATCATACCAAGGAAAGATAACATTTCTTTCTTGGTGTGCGGGGCGACCAAACCCGCAATAGACTGGACTCTTTCTGCGCTGATTCTCCGTTCACCTTTTGTGAGGACAAAGCCCAAGTATTCAACCTGCATTTTACACCATTGCATTTGCTTAAGTGTCACTTTGTGACCACATCCTGACAACCATTATAACAGTGATAAACCATCCTGAATGCTGGCCTCCGCTGACATGCTACACAGTAATAAATCATTGACATATTGCAGCAGCACAGAACCTTGGGGGGATGTACCATGACTCTAACATCGCTCGGAGGACTATGCTGTACACTACAGGTGAATCAGCATATCCCTGGGGCATCTCAGCACCAGGTCAGTTGGCGTCTGTCAAAGGAAAAAGCAAAAAGTAGTCTGGTTATCTTATCAACTGGGATAGAAAAGAAAGCATTTTTCAGATCTATCACACTGAACCAAACAGCGTCTGCTGGAATGGCAGATAATAATTAAGTGACATCAGGTACAACAGGGGCTATAGGCACAATGATGTTGTTGATGGCCCTTAAATCCTGTACAAAGCGGGCAGCACCATCTGCCTTTGTCACTGGATTCACGGGCGTGCTGTAGGGTGAAATCACCTCTTCCAGGATTCCCTTTTGTAGGAATTCTTCTATCATTGGCCTAAGCCCATCAAGTTTCTCTTTTTACAGCAGGTATTGTTTCTGGAACACTGAGATGACACCTGGTTTCACAGTAGCTGTGTAATGTGTGCAATCTATGAATCCTGTGTCATATTCATTTGAGGACCATAATGCAGGGTTAATGTTATTCTGGGTGGTCCTGTATGTTTGCAAGAATCAGTGGCACTGGTGTAGAGACTGGAATGAGACCTGAGTGTACTCTTATGTCCTGATTCTTTGCTGATACCTGCAAGTTAAGCCTAATGAACAAATCTCTCCCTAATAGGCTGACTGGGCAATCTAGTATAATGCTAAATACATGACATGATGTATTCCCTGTCCATGGTTTCTACTGGTAAGGAATCTGTTCTGTATGTCCTTGTCAGTACCCCATTTATTCCCATAGAGGGCTCACATTTCCTTCCTGACACTCTGAGTCACCTAAGTCCGCCCCTTTTGGTGGACGCTTTGGTCTGTCTTCTGTTCTGCCATTAGTATCTTAGCTGTCCATACGAGCAGAGCTCTGATGTTAAGCACAACACTGAACATGTAACATGTAACTGCAAACATTGAAACAAACAGATCTGACAATACAGACATGAACACACAAAGGGCCCATAAAAACTTTTCATTGAAATAAAAATGTAC
>NW_024400388.1:0-33635 GCF_905171765.1 Bufo bufo
CTTTTCCACATCTCTGCCATGCTAACCCTGCCCTCAGAGGAGCTGGGCGTGACACAGCTGCGTTGGCGACCTCTTGCTCCTCCTCTGCCTTCGCCTTGGGCTTCCACTGGTTCCCCTGTGACATTTGGGAATGCTCTCAGTAGCGCGTCTACCAACGTGCGCTTGTACTCGCGCATCTTCCTATCACGCTCCAGTGTAGGAAGTAAGGTGGGCACATTGTCTTTGTACCGGGGATCCAGCAGGGTGGCAACCCAGTAGTCCGCACACGTTAAAATGTGGGCAACTCTGCTGTCGTTGCGCAGGCACTGCAGCATGTAGTCGCTCATGTGTGCCAGGCTGCCCAGAGTTAAGGACAAGCTGTCCTCTGTGGGAGGCGTATCGTTATGTGTTTCCCCCCAGCCACGCATCAGTGATGGGCCCGAGCTGCTTTGGGTGCCACCCCGCTGTGAACATGCTTCATCCTCATCCTCCTCCACCTCCTCCTCATCCTCGTCCTCCAGTAGTGGGCCCTGTCTGGCCACATTTGTACCTGGCCTCTGGTGTTGCAAAAAAACTCCCTCTGAGTCACTTCGAAGAGACTGGCCTGAAAGTGCTAAAAATGACCCCTCTTCCTCCTCTTGCTCCTGGGCCACCTCTTCTTCCATCATTGCCCTAAGTGTTTTCTCAAGGAGACATAGAAGTGGTATTGTAACGCTGATAACAGCGTCATCGCCACTGGCCATGTTGGTGGAGTACTCGAAACAACGCAACAGGGCACACAGGTCTCGCATGGAGGCCCAGTCATTGGTGGTAAAGTGTGTCTGATCCACAGTGCGACTGACCCGTGCGTGCTGCAGCTGAAACTCCACTATGGCCTGCTGCTGCTCGCACAGTCTGTCCAGCATATGCAAGGTGGAATTCCACCTGGTGGTTACGTCGCATATGAGGCGGTGAGCGGGAAGGCCGAAGTTACGCTGTAGCGCAGACAGGCGAGCAGCGGCAGGGTGTGAATGCCGGAAGCGCGAACAGACGGCCCGCACTTTATGCAGCAGCTCTGACATGTCGGGGTAGTTGCGAATGAACTTCTGCACCACCAAATTCAGCACATGCGCCAGGCAAGGGATGTGCGTCAAACCGGCTAGTCCCAGAGCTGCAACAAGATTTCGCCCATTATCGCACACCACCAGGCCGGGCTTGAGGCTCACCGGCAGCAACCACTCGTCGGTCTGTTGTTCTATACCCCGCCACAACTCCTGTGCGGTGTGGGGCCTGTCCCCCAAACATATGAGTTTCAGAATGGCCTGCTGACGTTTACCCCGGGCTGTGCTGAAGTTGGTGGTGAAGGTGTGTGGCTGACTGGATGAGCAGGTGGAAGAAGAGGAGGAGGAAGCTGAGTAGGAGGAGGAGGAGACAGGAGGCAAAGAATGTTGCCCTGCGATCCTTGGCGGCGGAAGGACGTGCGCCAAACAGCTCTCCGCCTGGGGCCCAGCCGCCACTACATTTACCCAGTGTGCAGTTAGGGAGATATAGCGTCCCTGGCCGTGCTTACTGGTCCACGTATCTGTGGTTAGGTGGACCTTGCCACAGATGGCGTTGCGCAGTGCACACTTGATTTTATCGGACACTTGTTTGTGCAGGGAAGGCACGGCTCTCTTGGAGAAGTAGTGGCGGCTGGAAACAACATACTGTGGGACAGCAAGTGACATGGGCTGTTTGAAGCTGTGTGTGTCCACCAGCCTAAATGACAGCATTTCATAGGCCAGTAGTTTAGAAATGCTGGCATTCAGGACCAGGGATCGAGGGTGGCTAGGTGGGAATTTACGCTTTCTCTCAAATGTTTGTGAGATGGAGAGCTGAACGCTGCCGTGTGACATGGTTGAGATGCTTGGTGACACAGGTGGTGGTGTTGGTGGTACATCCCATGTTTGCTGGGCGGCAGGTGCCAACGTTCCTCCAGAGGCAGAGGAAGAGGCCGAGGCGGCGGCGGCAGCAGCAGAAGAGGCCGAGGCGGCGGCAGCAGCAGAAGAGGCCGAGGCGGCAGCAGCAGAAGAGGTAGCAGGGGGAGCCTGAGTGACTTCCTTGTTTTTAAGGTGTTTACTCCACTGCAGTTCATGCTTTGCATGCAGGTGCCTGGTCATGCAGGTTGTGCTAAGGTTCAGAACGTTAATGCCTTGCTTCAGGCTCTGATGGCACAGGGTGCAAACCACTCGGGTCTTGTCGTCAGCACATTGTTTGAAGAAGTGCCATGCCAGGGAACTCCTTGAAGCTGCCTTTGGGGTGCTCGGTCCCAGATGGCAGCGGTCAGTAGCAGGCGGAGTCTCTTGGCGGCGGGTGTTCTGATTTTGCCCACTGCTCCCTCTTTTGCTACGCTGTTGGCTCGGTCTCACCACTGCCTCTTCCTCCGAACTGTGAAAGTCAGTGGCACGACCTTCATTCCATGTGGGGTCTAGGACCTCATCGTCCCCTGCATCGTCTTCCACCCAGTCTTAATCCCTGACCTCCTGTTCAGTCTGCACACTGCAGAAAGCCGCAGCAGTTGGCACCTGTGTTTCGTCATCATCAGAGACGTGCTGAGGTGGTATTCCCATGTCCTCATCATCAGAAAAAATAAGTGGTTGTGCGTTAGTGCATTCTATCTCTTCCACCCCTGGGGAAGGGCTAGGTGGATGCCCTTGGGAAACCCTGGCAGCAGAGTCTTCAAACAGCATAAGAGACTGCTGCATAACTTGAGGCTCAGACAGTTTCCCTGATATGCATGGGGGTGATATGACAGACCGATGGGCTTGGTTTTCATGCGCCATCTGTGCGCTTTCTGCAGAAGACTGGGTGGGAGATAATGTGAACGTGCTGGATCCACTGTCGGCCACCCAATTGACTAATGCCTGTACCTGCTCAGGCCTTACCATCCTTAGAACGGCATTGGGCCCCACCAAATATCGCTGTAAATTCTGCTGGCTACTGGGACCTGAGGTAGTTGGTTCACTAGGACGTGTGGCTGTGGCAGAACGGCCACGTCCTCTCCCAGCACCAGAGGGTCCACTAACACCACCACGACCATGTCCACGTCTGCGTCCGCGTCCCTTATTAGATGTTTTCCTCATTGTTCCCGTTCACCACAATTTTGAGAATGGCAAATTTGGGAATAGTTTTTCAACCCAGAAAAAAAAAAGTGCTTTTACGGTCACTAGAAATAACTTGACCAGTTAAAACAGTACAGATTTGGTTGAATAGAAATGTGAGGCCTGTTTTTTTTTGCGCTGTGTGACAGGTATAGGTTTAATCACAGAATCAGACTTCTATCTGCACGGTAGCGTGTGTCTTAGGTTTTTCTGAATGACACTATCAGCACCTTCAATGTAAGATATCCTTTTTGGGATAGATTTCAAGTAGGCCTCACATACCAGAAACTAGTTATTTTGAGAATGGCAAATTTGGGAATAGTTTTTCAACCCAGAACAAAAAGTGTGCTTTTACGGTCACTAGAAATAACTTGACCAGCTAAAACAGTACAGATTTGGTTGAATAGAAATGTGAGGCCTGTTTTTTTTTGCGCTGTGTGACAGGTATAGGTTTAATCACAGAATCAGACTTCTATCTGCACGGTAGCGTGTGTCTTAGGTTTTTCTGAATGACACTATCAGTACCTTCAATGTAAGATATCCTTTTTGGGATAGATTTCAAGTAGGCCTCAAATACCAGAAACTAGTTATTTTGAGAATGGCAAATTTGGGAATAGTTTTTCAACCCAGAAAAAAAAATGTGCTTTTACGGTCACTAGAAATAACTTGACCAGCTAAAACAGTACAGATTTGGTTGAATAGAAATGTGAGGCCTGTTTTTTTTTGTGCTGTGTGACAGGTATAGGTTTAATCACAGAATCAGACTTCTATCTGCACGGTAGCGTGTGTCTTAGGTTTTTCTGAATGACACTATCAGCACCTTCAATGTAAGATATCCTTTTTGGGATAGATTTCAAGTAGGCCTCATATACCAGAAACTAGTTATTTTGAGAATGGCAAATTTGGTAATAGTTTTTCAACCCAGAACAAAAAGTGTGCTTTTACAGTCACTAGAAATAACTTGACCAGCTAAAACAGTACAGATTTGGTTGAATAGAAATGTGAGGCCTGTTTTTTTTTGCGCTGTGTGACAGGTATAGGTTTAATCACAGAATCAGACTTCTATCTGCACGGTAGCGTGTGTCTTAGGTTTTTCTGAATGACACTATCAGTACCTTCAATGTAAGATATCCTTTTTTGGATAGATTTCAAGTAGGCCTCAAATACCAGAAACTAGTTATTTTGAGAATGGCAAATTTGGGAATAGTTTTTCAACCCAGAAAAAAAAATGTGCTTTTACGGTCACTAGAAATAACTTGACCAGCTAAAACAGTACAGATTTGGTTGAATAGAAATGTGAGGCCTGTTTTTTTTTGCGCTGTGTGAGAGGTATAGGTTTAATCACAGAATCAGACTTCTATCTGCACGGTAGCGTGTGTCTTAGGTTTTTCTGAATGACACTATCAGTACCTTCAATGTAAGATATCCTTTTTGGGATAGATTTCAAGTAGGCCTCAAATACCAGAAACTAGTTATTTTGAGAATGGCAAATTTGGGAATAGTTTTTCAACCCAGAAAAAAAATGTGCTTTTACGGTCACTAGAAATAACTTGACCAGCTAAAACAGTACAGATTTGGTTGAATAGAAATGTGAGGCTTGTTTTTTTTTTGCGCTGTGTGACAGGTATAGGTTTAATCACAGAATCAGACTTCTATCTGCACGGTAGCGTGTGTCTTAGGTTTTTCTGAATGACACTATCAGCACCTTCAATGTGAGATATCCTTTTTGGGATAGATTTCAAGTAGGCCTCAAATACCAGAAACTAGTTATTTTGAGAATGGCAAATTTGGGAATAGTTTTTCAACCCAGAAAAAAAATGTGCTTTTACGGTCACTAGAAATAACTTGACCAGCTAAAACAGTACAGATTTGGTTGAATAGAAATGTGAGGCCTGTTTTTTTTTGCGCTGTGTGACAGGTCTAGGTTTAATCACAGAATCAGACTTCTATCTGCACGGTAGCGTGTGTCTTAGGTTTTTCTGAATGACACTATCAGCACCTTCAATGTAAGATATCCTTTTTGGGATAGATTTCAAGTAGGCCTCAAATACCAGAAACTAGTTATTTTGAGAATGGCAAATTTGGGAATAGTTTTTCAACCCAGAAAAAAAAATGTGCTTTTACGGTCACTAGAAATAACTTGACCATCTAAAACAGTACAGATTTGGTTGAATAGAAATCTGAGGCCTGTTTTTTTTTGCGCTGTGTGACAGGTATAGGTTTAATCACAGAATCAGACTTCTATCTGCACGGTAGCGTGTGTCTTAGGTTTTTCTGAATGACACTATCAGCACCTTCAATGTAAGATATCCTTTTTGGGATAGATTTCAAGTAGGCCTCATATACCAGAAACTAGTTATTTTGAGAATGGCAAATTTGGGAATAGTTTTTCAACCCAGAACAAAAAGTGTGCTTTTACGGTCACTACAAATAACTTGACCAGCTAAAACAGTACAGATTTGGTTGAATAGAAATGTCAGGTCTATTTTTTAGGCGCTGGGTGACAGGCTCAACTTGCCCCTGATGTAGTATATGGCCAAAAAATAACCACACTGTTGATGGTTAAATGCACTTGGGTGACACAGGCTCAGCCTGCACCAGATGTAGTATATGGCCAAAAAATAACCACACTGTTGATGGTTAAATGCACTTCGGTGACACAGGCTCAGCCTGCACCAGATGTAGTATATGGCCAAAAAATAACCAGACTGTTGATGGTTAAATGCACTTCGGTGACACAGGCTCAGCCTGCACCAGATGTAGTATATGGCCAAAAAATAACCAGACTGTTGATGGTTAAATGCACTTCGGTGACACAGGCTCAGCCTGCAGCTGATGTAGGATATAGCACAAAATAACCACACTATTGATGGTTAAATACACTTGGTGATAGCTTGTGCTGGCGGACCACAAGTCACAAAATGGCCGCCGATCACCCCAGAAAAAAAGTGATCTAAAAACGCTCTGGGCAGCCTCAAAAAAGTGAGCAAGTCAATATTAGCACTTCAATGATCCACAGCTGCAGATCGATCACAGAATGAAGTCTTTTGGAGGAGTTAATCTGCCTAATCTCGCCCTAACGTCGCAGCTGCAACCTCTCCCTATGCTTGAATCAGCAGAGTGACGTGCAGCGCAACGTGACCCAAGCTTATATAGAGGCTGGGTCACATGCTGCACTGGCCAATCACAGCCATGCCAATAGTAGGCAAGGCTGTGATGGCCTCTTGGGGCAAGTAGTATGACGCTTGTTGATTGGCTGCTTTGCAGCCTTTCAAAAAGCGGCAAGAAAGCGCCGAACACCGAACCCGGACTTTTACGAAAATGTTCGTGTTCGGGTCCGTGTCACGGACACCCCAAAATTCGGTACGAACCCGAACTATACAGTTCGGGTTCGCTCATCCCTAGTACTGAGTCTATAATTACCCGTGAAGGACCTAGAGCCCTTTTTTAATATGGGCACTACATTTACCTTGCGCCAATCACTTGGCACCGTACCAGTCCCTAGAGAATCTCTAAAAATTATAAACAGGGGCAAGGGGCAAAGCAATGACCTAACTCTTGGGTGTATTCCATCTAGACCCAGAGCCTTGTTCACATTTACCTTAATTAACTTAGCTTGGATATAGCATATATCCAGTTATCCAGTTGAGTATATTGCTGGGTGTACTAATAGCCCTGGTGCCACCAATGTCAGCTCCTTTCTCTTCTCTTTTATACTGTATACAGAGCTAAAAACCCATTTAGTCATTCTGCTTTATCCTTATCTTCAGTGACATATTGGGTATTGCTGCGTCCGTATAAACCGGATCTATAAAAATATCACATGATCCACCCCTTCAGGTAAACGCTGTAAAAAATAAATAAAAACAGTGTCAAAAAAGCCATTTTCTGATCACCTTGCGTCACAAAAAGTGTAATACCAAGTAATCAAAAAGTCATTTGTAGCCCAAAATGGTACCAATCAAACCATCATCTCATCCCTCTAAAAATTATCCCCTATCGCCCAAAAAATTTAAAAAATAGGGCTCTCAGAATATGGCAACACAAAAACACAAAAACAAGATTTTATTCTGTTCAAAAATGATTTCACTGTGTAAAACTTAACAAAAATAAAAATGGTAGACATATTAGCCGCGTCCATAAAAACCTGCTAGATAAAAATATCACATTATATGCCCCCCTCAGTACCCCACCTTAATATATTCTTTAAGGGGTGTAGTTTCCAAAATAGGGTTGCTTTTCAGGGTTTCCACTGTAGGGGTACGTCAGGGTCTCTTCAAATACAAAATGCAGCCTAAAAACCATTCTAGCAAAATCTACCTCCAAAATCCATATGGCGCTCCTTTCCTTCTGACCACTGCCACGTGCCCATAGAACAGTTTACCACCACATATGGGGTATTTCTGTAAACTGAAGAATCAGAGTAATATATATTGAGGTTTATTTTGCTGTTAACCCTTGCTGTGTTGCAATAAAAAATTTATTAACATAAAAAAATCTAACAAAAAAGTGAAACTTTAAAATTTCACCTCCATTTTCCTTTAATTCTTGTGGAACACTTCAAGGGTTAACAAAGTTTGTACCAACACTTTTTAATAATTTAAGAGGTGTAGTTTCTAAAATGGGGTCATGTATGGGCGGTTTACATTACGTAAGCCCCTCAAAATCACTTTATAACTGAATTGGTGCTTGATAAATACTTTTTGAAAATTTTGTTGAAAATTTAAAAAATTGCTTCTAAACTTCTAAGCCTTCTAACGTCATTAAAAAATAAAATGACATTTTCAAAATTATGCCATCATAAAGCAGACATATGGGGAATGTTGATTGATAACCATTTTATGAGGTATTACTATCTGTCTTAAAAGTAGAGAAATTCAAATTTAGAAAATTGTGAAATATATCGACTCAAATTGACTACCACTGTCATGAAGTACAATGTCTCATGAGAAAACAATCTCAAAATGGCTTGGATAAGTAAAAGCGTTCCAAAGTTATTACCACATAAAGTGACATGTCAGATTTGCAAAAATTGGCCTGGGATTTAAATTTTAATTTAAAGTGGCCTGGTACTGAAAGGATTAAGGGACCTTTGTTTCTTTTGAGTGGCTGCTAGCTTAATACATTGGCCTCTAAGGACTGCTTTGTAAGCACACCAATTAATAAGAATAGATGTGTCCCCATGTTTGTTAAAAGTAAAGAACTCAGATGTCTCTCGTTCCATGTGCATGTACAGTTGCAAGAAAAAGAATGTGAACCCTTTGGAATGATATGGATTTCTGCACAAATTGGTCATAAAATGTGATCTGATCTTCATCTAAGTCACAACAAAAGACTATCACAGTCTGCTTAAACTAATAGCGCACAAATAATTAAATGTTACCATGTTTTTATTGAACACACCATGTAAACATTCACAGTACAGGTGGAAAAAGTATGTGAACCCTTGGATTTAATAACTGGTTGATCCTCCTTTGGCAGCAATAACTTCAACCAAATGTTTACTGTAGTTGCAGATCAGACGTGCACAATGGTCAGGGGTAATTCTTGACCTCTTTACAGAATGTTTCAGTTCAGCAATATTCTAGGGCTGTCTGGTGTGAATCTCTTTCTTGAGGTCATGCCACAGCATCTCAATCGGGTTGAGGTCAGGACTCTGACTGGGCCACTCCAGAAGGTGTATTTTCTTCTGTTTAAGCCATTCTGTTGTTGATTTACTTCTATACTTTGGGTCGTTGTCCTGTTGCAACACCCATCTTCTGTTGAGCTTCAGCTGGTGGACATCTGGCCTTAAATTCTCCTGCAAAATGTCTTTATAACCTTGGGAATTCATTTTTTCCTTCGATGATAGCAATCCGTCCAGGCCCTGATGCAGCAAAGCAGCCCCAAACCATGATGCCCCCACCACCATACTTCACAGTTGGGATGAGGTTTTGATGTTTGTGTGCTGTGCCTCTTTTTCTCCACACATAGTGTTGTGTGTTTCTTCCAAACAACTCAACTTTGGTTTCATCTGTCCACAGAATATTTTGCCAGTACTGCTGTGGAACATCCAGGCAGGGCCGGTGCAAGGATTTTTGTCAACACAAGCGAAGCTACATTTTGGCGCCTCACCCCCTTCGCAGCTCACCTGGCCCTGGTCCCGTCTGCAGCAGCTGGCTTCTGCTCTGTGTGGTCCTGGTATCTTCTCTCTGCTTCAGACAATCGCTGGTTTGAGGACCGTATTTTTCGCCCTCTAAGACGCACCGGCCCATAAGACGCACCTAGGATTTAGAGGAGGATAATAAGAAAAAAATATTTTCCATTGCACCTCAGGTCAGACCAGCAATAGCCTCATAAGACCCAAGGGCAAAAAATAAGGGGTATTTGAAAAAAAAAGTTTAATTTTTCTGCCTTTTTTCTGCCATTTTTCTGCCTTATTAAAGCGCCGGCCCTGCATCCAGGTGCTCTTGTGCAAACTGTAAATGTGCAGCAATGTTTTTTTTGGACAGCAGTGGCTTCCTCTGTGGTATCCTTGAAATCCATTCTTGTTCAGTATTTTACGTATCGTAGATTCGCTAACATGGATGTTAGCATATGCCAGAGACTTTTGTAATTCTTTAGCTGACACTCTAGGATTCCTCTTCACCTCATTGAGCAGTCTGCGCTGTGCTCTTGCAGTCATCTTTACAGAACGGCCACTCCTAGGGAGAGTAACAGCAGTGCTGAACTTTCTCCATTTATAGACAATTTGTCTTACCGTGGACTGATGAACAGCAAGGCTTTTGGAGATACTTTTATAACCCTTTCCAGCTTTATGCTAACAACAGTTCTTAATCGTAGGTCTTCTGAGAGCTCTTTTGTGCGAGGCATCATTCACATCAGGCAATGCTTCTTGTGAAAAGCAAACCCAGAAGTGTTTTTGTGTTTTTTATAGGGCAGGGCAGCTTTAACCAACACCTCCAATCTCATCTCATTGATTGGACTCCAGTTGGCTGACACCTCACTCCAATTAGCTCTTAGAGATGTCATTAGTCTAGGGGTTCACATACTTTTTCCACCTGCACTGTGAATGTTTACATGGTGTGTTCAATAAAAACATGGTAACATTTAATTCTTTGTGTGCTATTAGTTTAAGAAGGCTGTGATTTTCTATTGTTGTGACTTAGATGAAGATCAGATCACATTTTATGACCAATTTGTGCAGACATCCATATCATTCCAAAGGGTTCACATACTTTTTCTTGCAACTGTATGTTCATTAGATAGCAAAGAGTTGTTTAATATCCAAGGAGATTGGGACAGAGAATTAAACTGCTCCTCCACAGAAACAGATATAGGAGCATGATCTGACCATGTTATGTTTCCAATGGAGGAATGGATCACTCTCTGTAGCAATCTTTTGTCCACGACTGCTAAATCTATCTTAGAATAGACCTTGTGAGGATGAGAGAAAAAAGAGTAATCTCTTTCTGTTGACTGCATAACCCTCCACGTATCATGTAAGTCTTCTTTGTGCAATAAGTTATATAAATCAGTGTTTTTTTCTGATGGTTTGAATAAGTATTTGTCAAGCTTGGTGATTAATACCTTGTTAAAGTCCCCTATAAGGATCAAGGCTCCTTTATTTTCTTTTTTCACCAGATTCAATAGACGTCCAAGGAATTTATGTTGTTTTTTTTGGGCGCAAAAATTGAGACTACACAAAAAGGTGTATTATTTAAGTGGCAATTCAGAAATATATATCGGCCATTCCTATCAAAATGATCATTAATGATGGTAAAAGTCACAGTGTCTTTGATCTTATGTGCGTCTTGCAAATGCAAGTGGCTTTCTTGTATACATAGAACATCACATTTAAGTGATTTAACCTCCTTCCATAGGAAAGACCTTTTGATAGGACTAACATTTGATGTGGTGATACACATGGGGGGTTAGATGATATCTCTGAATGTTACCACTCAGGGATAGAGTTGAGCGGACACCTGGATGTTCGGGTTCGACGGGTTTGGCCGAACTTCGGAAAAAAGTTCGAGTTCGGGACCCGAACTTGACCCCGAACCCGAACCCCATTGAAGTCAATAGGGGCCCGAACTTTTGAGCACTAAAATGGCTCTAAAAATTTAATGGAAAGGGCTAGAGGGCTGCAAATGTCGTCAAAATGTGGTTAAGAGCATGGCAAGTGCAAACAAATGTGGATAGGGAAATGACTTGAAATAACATAAAATACGTAAAAATTACAAATAATAATCTCCAATAAATGTAACTGACAAAATTTTTTTTTTTCCGGTCTACTAGGTATAGCAGTGGTACTATACACACCAAATTTGGTTAATTTCACCCGAAAAAGTAAATGACAATATATTTTTTTTTTGTTTAACCTGTCTACTAGGTATATCAGTGGTACTATACACCCAAAAAGTTGTTAATTTCACCATAAAATTTAACTGACAATTTTTTTTTTTTTTTTTACCGGTCTACTAGGTATAGCAGTGGTACTATACACACCAAAATTGGTGAATTTCACCCTAAAATGTAAATGACAATTTATTTATTTTTTAACCGGCCTACTAGGTATAGCAGTGGTACTATACACCCAAAAATTGGTTAATTTCACTTGAAAAAGTAAATGACAATTTTTTTTTTGTTTAACCTGTCTACTAGGTATAGCAGTGGTACTATACACACCCAAATTTTTTTTATTTCACCATAAAATGTAACTGAAGATTTTTTTATTTTTTTTTACCGGTCTACTAGGTATAGCAGTGGTACTATACACCCAAAAATTGGTTAATTTCCCCAGAAAATGTTAATGACAATTATTTTATTTTTTTAACCGGCCTACTAGGTATAGCAGTGGTACTATACACCCAAAAATTGGTGAATTTCACCAGAAAATGTAAATGACAAAGTAGTGAAATGATATAAAATAAAACACGTACAAAAAAAAATATGGATTTATGAGGTGGAGTTCCATATGGAGTAGGAGTTTGATGAGGCGGTGGACGTAGCGGAGTAGGTGGAAGCGGCGGTGGAGGAGGACGAGATAGCCAACACAGGTTTTTGGTTTTAATTTAATTTTGCAAAATTAAGGTACATTCCAAAAGAGTGTGAAATATCCAAAATACAAACATGAGCAATTGCGCTGCAGTATAACAATGACTGCTTAGTGCCGGTATACATGTCTATTCTGCACAAGGTACGGATCCTGAGGGATCCATGCCTGGTTAATTTTAATGAACGTGAGCTTGTCCACATTGGCTGTGGACAGGCTGCTGCGATTGTCTGTGATGACGCCCCCTGCGGTGCTAAACACACGTTCAGATAATACACTGGCTGCAGGACAGGCCAGCACCTCCTGGGCGTAAAGGGCAAGCTCAGGCCATGTGCCCAATTTGGAGACCCAGAAGTTGAAGGGGGCAGACCCATCATTCAGTACGTGTAGGTGTGTGCACACATACTGCTCCACCATGTTGCTGAAATGCTGCCTCCTGGTAAGACGTTCCATATCAGATGGTGGTTCTGGTTGTTGTGGCGTGCTGACAAAGCTTTTCCACATTTCGACCATGCTAACCCTGCCTTCTGAGGTGCTGGCGGTGCCCCAGCTGCGTTGGCGACCTCTTCCTCGTCCTCTGCCTTCGCCTTGTGCTTCCACTGTGCCCCCGCTGTCAGGTGGGAATGCCACCAGCAGCGCGTCTACCAGCGTTCGCTTGTACTCGCGCATCTTACGATCACGCTCCAGTGAGGGAATTAAGGACGGTACGTTGTCCTTGTAATGGGGATCCAGCAGCGTGGCCACCCAGTAATCAGCACAAGTTAGAATGTGGGCAACTCGGCGGTCGTTGCGGAGACACTGCAGCATGTAATCGCTCATGTGTGCCAGGCTGCCCAGAGGCAACAAAAAGCTGTCCTCTGTGGGAGGTATATCGTCTGTGTCCTCTGTATCCCCCCATCCATGCACCAGTGATGGCCATGAGCTGGTCTGGGTGCCACACTGCTGTGAACATGGTTCCTCCTCCTCCATCTCCTCATCCCCCACCTCGTCATCCTCCAGAACTGTGCCCTGGCTGGACAATTGTGTACCTTGGGTTTGGGGGTGCAGGAACCCACCCTCGGAGCCACTTGGGAATGACTGGCCGGAAACCCTACGCAATGATCCCTCTTCCTCCTCCTCCTCCTCCTGTGCCACATCCTCTTCCATCATCGCCAGGAGCGTTTTTTCAAGGAGGCATAGAAGTGGGATAGTAACACTGAGAACGGCATTATCGGCACTGACCATGTTGGTGGAATACTCGAAACAGCTTAACAAGGAACACAGGTCTCGCATGGAGGCCCAGTCATTGGTGGTGAAGTGGTGCTGTTCCGCCGAGCGACTCACCCGTGCGTGCTGCAGCTGAAACTTCACTATCGCCTGCTGCTGCTCGCACAGTCTGGCCAGCATGTGCAAGGTGGAGTTCCACCTTGTGGGCACGTCGCATATGAGGCGGTGAGCGGGAATGCCGAAGTTACGCTGCAGCGCTGACAGGCGAGCAGCAGCAAACTGAGAACGCCAAAAGCGCGCACAGACAGCTCGCACTTTATGCAGCAGCTCTGACATAACGGGGTAATTTTTAAGGAATCTCTGCACCACCAAATTCAGCACATGCGCCAGGCAAGGGATGTGCATCAAACCGGCTAGTCCCAGAGCTGCTACGAGATTTCGCCCATTATCGCACACCACCAGGCCGGACTTGAGGCTGACTGGCACAAACCACTCATCTGTCTGTAGTTCAAGACCCGTCCACAGCTCCTGCGCGGTGTGGGGTTTGTCCCCCAAACAGATACGTTTTAAAACTGCCTGCTGTCGTTTACCCCTGGCTGTGCTGAAGTTGGTGGTGAAGGTGTTACACTGACCGGATGAGGAGCTGGTAGAGGATAAGGAAGCGGACTAGGAGGAGGAAGCAACAGGAGGCAAACTGAAGCGCCCTGCAATCTCCGGTGTTGGAAGGACACGCGCCAAACTGCTATCCGCCTCAGGCCCAGCCGCCACTGCATTTACCCAGTGTGCTGTTATGGAGATATAACGGCCCTGACCGTGCTTACTGGTCCACTTATCCGTAGTCAGGTGCACCTTGCCACAGATGGCTTTGCGCAGTGCACACCTGATTTTGTCCCTTACTCGGTTGTGAAGGGAAGGGATGGCTCGCCTTGAAAAGTAGGGGTGGCTGGGCACGACGTACTGTGGGACAGCCACCGCCATAAGGCCTTTAAAACTATCAGTCTCCACCAGATGGAATGACAGCATTTCAAAGGCCAGTAATTTAGAAATGCTGGCATTCAGGGCTAGGGATGCGGGTGGGTAGGGGGGTACTTCCTCTTCCTCTCCAGCGTTTGGGATATGGAGAGCTGAACGCTTCCGTGGGACATTGTGGAGATGCTGGGTGACCCAGGTGTTGGTGTTGCTGGCAGATCCTCTGTTTGTGGGGTGCCAGGTGGCACTGTCACTCCAGAGGTGGATGAAGAAGCCGCGACTGCAGCAGAAGAGGAAGCAGGAGGAGCCAGAGACCTTTCTTGGTTTTTGAGGTGTCTACTCCACTGCTGCTCGTGCTTTGCACTTAAATGCCTGGTCATGCAGATCGTGCTCAGGTTGAGAACGTTTGCCTCGCTTCAGGCTCTGATTGCACAGCGTGCAAACCACTCGTGTCTTGTCGTCAGCACCTTGTCTGAAGAACTGCCACGCCAGGGAACTCCTTGGAGCTGGCTTTGGTGTGCTCGGTCCCTTGCTGCGGTGGGCAGTAGGAGGCGTACTGTCTAGAGGACGGCCACTCCGCTTTTGCACCCTACTTCCTCTTCTGCTGTGCTGGTGGCTCTGTGCAACCACCGCCTTTTCCTACAAACTGCATAGGTCACTCGCATGACCTTGATTCCCTGTGGGGTCGAGGACCTCATCGTCCTCCACATCATCTTCCACCCAGTGTTCACCCCTGCATGTGCCTAAATCTCTCAAAATCCTCTGTTCTATTGCTGGGTGACATGAACCCCCTTTTGCCGTGAATGAACCCCTGCTGTGCCTGGGTGACAGGGGCCTAAATCTCTCAAAATCCTCTGTTCTATTGCTGGGTGACAATGTAATGTCCCACTAGGTAAATGTGGGCACTACACAAGGGTCAATTGGGCCACGTTGTTCTCCACCTCCTGTGGGGCAGTGGCAGGGTATTTCACAGTACATTTTAATGCATTTTAATATGTATTTATGTATATTTTTCCTGTGATATGTGTAGCAGGCCTATTAGGGTGTAGTTTAACATCTTAGACACTAGAGGGAGCTAGGGAACACCTAGTATATATATCTAGACCCAGACATGGAGGAGAGAGTTCAGAGTGTGTAGAGTCAGAGGCCAGAAGACACTTTAGCCAGAGTGGGGCTGAGGTGCAGGCTCTGACATGCAACTAGACAGCCCAGGCTTCTAGTTTGACACCAATAGGCTAGTGAGTGTGGATCAGCCTGCCTGAGTATGTTGAGCCAGAGTTAGCTCAGAAGATTGTCACCAGGGGAAGAGTTGCCTCCTGAGAAACCAAGTTCCCACAAGCAGAGCAGAGCCAGTATTCCAGCTAGACAAGTAAGCTGAAGGGCAGAAGGATTTATACTTAAAGCAAGGATATATACCTGAGGAAGTTTGCTACCAAGGATAAAGCCAGCATTAGGGCATACAGGCCTTGGGATAAAGACAGCCAGGAGTTCTGAGGAATAGTGCACAGGATTTCTGAGAAGAAGAGTGCGGCCTGGTCTGTAAGTGTTGTTTTACCCTCTGAGTATCTTGCAAAGAACATTGTTGCCTGCCATTGATGTAGAAGCCTGCTTGAGATGTGACACTGCTATGTGGAACTGAACCTATAAAACCGTTTCCCAGTAAAGAAAGTTTGGTTCACCACAACAACGTGTTCCTCACTTATTACTACTACCAATCGGTGTGCCACCGTTACAGGCTCTGGCGTCACGAACCTTAAAGGGACCTTGCCCCCGGCACATTAAACATCTGCAACATCCAGGGCACCTCACCCACCATCAGGCCTGGTCCCTATATACAGAGAGTGCCCCAGAGGACTTCCGTGCCAGCCTCTCCATCACTGCTGTACGCCAGCCCAGGGTCATCCCAGAAACTGTGAGTAACTAATAGCAACCCTCGTTTGCCTAAGTAACCGTGACCTCACATCGCAATACCCTGCAGGGCTGCGTACTGCATATTTTGGCGTCACGAACAGGATCCAATCATTCCTGCGCCATTGTGGATTATAAACTGTGTGCCGATATTTGCCTATAAAGTGACTAAGCCCTACTTGTTATTTGAAAAATTGCTGGGCCAAAGAACTGTAAAATTTGCGGTGTGAAACTGTATTTTGTGGACTGTTTTGCTGTTTTAAAGTCACCGCTTGCTGTCAGTGAATAGACAGCGTTTTGTTTAAAGATGGCCGCCTAAGCTGACTGAAAATAATTGCTGCACCATCACTGTATCTTATTGGCGGGAAAAATTGGCGCCTTCTGCTAGAAGAGCGGGAAAGGCTGTATGTCCGCGCCACCGCCCTGTTTACGAATTTGCATGTCTGCTATGATGGACTCCGCCTCCCCCATGTTGGAGTACCTGGGGGGCGGCCTCCCGGAGCAGTGGGAGGTCGCAGGCGAGATACTGAGTGCCGCCCTGTCGCTCTCCAGAGAAAGATCTAGCATGTTGAGGAGTGAGGATTGCTCTGACGTATTGGCCGCACCTGTTGTATTAAAGATGGATTCTACTAAAATGGAGCAAGAGGACGCTCCACCGGCCTACTCTCCGGGACGGGAGAGACCCACCTGCCTGTCGCCAGGAACGCAGCCTGAGTCCTACTTCGGCTCATGGAAGGATTTTGCCAGGCCCTCTATGCAGTGGTCTGCCCTGATGGCGGAGGTGCGGGAGGCCGCTATTAAAAAGACCACGTGCACAAAGATATACTTTGAAGAATTGGACAAGACTGTCTATGACCGACATGCCAATACACAACTCTGCCTGGAAAGGAGAATGGGGTAGTCGTAACCTTCGACAAGGAGGTAGCGTTCACCCCTGCCGAGGGCCTGCGAGGCCCCTACGCAACTGCTGTGACCCGTCCCAAGCCGGGACCAGAAGATTGGGATGAGCCCGATGAGCCCACCAGTCTGGGACGCGAACCGGAGCGCCCAACAGAACTGGCCCATAACACGTTCCAAGAGCGGGGCTCTTTCATTGGCCCGAACCTGTTCTGGCAACCTACTGTTGTAGAAGAATGGGTGAGCCCGTATCCCTCACCTGACCTGCCCCGCCGGGAGAAAACCATCAAAGAACTTGAAAACCTGGAGCGGTTCCACTCTGCGCTGGACGATATCCGCAAGGGAAAAGGGCAGAAGCGGCGCCGGAACCTGTGGCAGCCATGCCAGACAGACCGGATCCCTTACCTGCACCTGCAGCGACAGCGGAGGAACCTAACAGCGACGCAGCCTCTGAAAGCCTGGAGGATCAGATTGTTAGACTCGAACTGCAACTTTGTGGCCTGCGCCAACTTGCCATCTCTAGAGTGCCGTCTCCACCAAGTGAAGAAAAGATACAGATAAAGATTCGGGTGCCTCGGAGCCACAGGTAAGAGTTCCTGTACCTGCCCGTAAGCCAGCCATTGTACCTGCCGCTGCTGTTGCGGCACCAGTGAAGCTTACCTATGCAAGGAATCGTTGCGTACAGTCAGTGACACTGGAACCCGCAGAGCCTCCTGCTGTGGCTACACCCAGACCAGCGGAGCTTCCAACTGTAATGATGCCTAGGCCCATGGAGCCACCTGCAATATTTACCCCTAGGCCTATGGGGCCTATACCAGTAAGGGGACCATTTATGCCCCAGTTGCCGCCTAATACAATTTTGTGCGCCCAGCCATATGTGGATCCTCGAGTCAGGCCCAATTTACAAGCAGAACCAGGATGTCCCACCAGTGATGACTCTAGTGGACGTGATACATTCCTGTGAGTAGGCCTGCCAGGCCATGATCCTGATTAGATTTTTGCTGAGGGACCCTTATTGCTGAGGATTTAACCCTTTCAGGGCAGGAGTCCTTCGTTTTGGCCCTATGAGCTGCTGCCAGTTTCCCACGGCTCAGTGGTGGTGGTAGGCCACTAAAAATAGCAAGTGCTCCAAGGCCATACTGTTTACAGGACCTACTGCCTGCTTCAATTATCAAAGCCAAGTTGTGCCTGTTGTTATTTTGCACCTTAACCCTTTTTACCCCCCTTTTCAGGTTGAATAGGGACATTGCAGCACTATTTTATATGACATTTAAATAATGTGGACTTTTATGGAGAGGCTGGCACGGACGTCCTCTGGAGGGTATCTTGTTGCCGTATGCAGCCCTGCAGGGTATTGCGATGTGAGGTCACGGCTACTTAGGCAAACGAGGGTTGCTATTCGTTACTCACAGTTTCTGGGATGACCCTGGGCAGGCGCACAGCAGTGATGGAGAGACTGGCACGGAAGTCCTCTGGGGCACTCTCTGTATATAGGGACCAGGCCTGATGGTGGGTGAGGTGCCCTGGATGTTGCAGATGTTTAATGTGCCGGGGGCAAGGTCCCTTTAAGGTTCGTGACGCCAGTGCCTGTAACGGTGGCACACCGATTGGTAGTAGTAATAAGTGAGGAACATGTTGTTGTGGTGAACCAAACTTTCTTTACTGGGAAACGGTTAACTTTATACAGTTTTTATAGGTTCAGTTCCACATAGCAGTGTCACATCTCAAGCAGGCTTCTACATCAATGGCAGGCAACAATGTTCTTTGCAAGATACTCAGAGGGTAAAACAACACTTACAGAACAGGCCGCACTCTTCTCCTCAGAAATCCTGTGCACTATTCCTCAGAACTCCTGGCTGTCTTTATCCCAAGGCCCGTATGCCCTAATGCTGGCTTTATCCTTGGTAGCAAACTTCCTCAGGTATATATCCTTGCTTTAAGTATAAATCCTTCTGCCCTTCAGCTTACTTGTCTAGCTGGAATACTGGCTCTGCTCTGCATGTGGGAACTTGGTTTCTCAGGAGGCAACTCTTCCACTGGTGACAATCTTCTGAGCTAACTCTGGCTCAACATACTCAGGCAGGTTGATCCACACTCACTAGCCTCCTGGTGTAAAACTAGAAGCCTGGGCTGTCTAGTTGCATGTCAGAGCCTGCACCTCAGCCCCACTCTGGCTAAAGTGTCTTCTGGCCTCTAACTCTACACACTTTGAACTCTTTCCTCCGTGTCTGGGTCTAGATATATATACTAGGTGTTCCCTAGCTCTAGTGTCTAAGATGTTGAACTACACCCTAATAGGCCTGCTACACATATCACAGGAAAAATATACATAAATACATATTAAAATGCATTAAAATGTACTATGAAATACCCTGCCACTGCCCCACAGGAGGTGGAGAACAACGTGGCCCAATTGACCCTTGTGTAGTGCCCACATTTACCTAGTGGGACACTACATACACCGTTGCTGTAACGTTGCCCGTCCTCGGCGCAACACAAGGGGCCCTGCCCAGCTGGAAACTGCACCTGAAAGACAAAAATACTGCAAAGCAGGAACAGACATCTACATTTGCAAATACACATATCAGGGGCGTACATAGAAATCCTTGGGCCCCATAGCAAGAATCTTAATGGGGCCCCACTAACTCCGTCCACTGGCCCATCCCACCACCTGCCCTGGCTTCTCCCCTGCCATACCCCCAGCAGTTGCAGCCGTGTAGACATTAGGAGCTACTTTCACACTTGCGTTTCTATTTTCCGGTATTGAGATCCGTCATAGGGTCTCAATACCGGGAAAAAACCCGCTTTTGATTGTCCCCATTCATTGTCTGAGGGCACTGTCCACTATAAGCAGCACACAGGGGGTGCTATGGTGGTGCTGGCATAATAGTATACCAGTGCCACCATAGCCCCCCTTGCCTTATGAACTGTCAGAACCTCCTAATGCATACCTCAGCTGCTGCAGAACATATAAAGCTTCGTTCACATCTGTGTTGGGGCCTCATTCGTGGATCAGGTCATAAATGCTGGACACAATTGTATAGCCTGGAAGATGGAAACCTGACAGATCTCATCATAGTCAGCGGGATCCGTCAGGTGTTGTCGTCCATGAAGTGCCAGATCCGGAACTGCGGTGATTTTCGTTGTTGTGCTCCTATGACGGCAGAACAGCAAACGTCACCAGCACAGAAGTGAACAAGTAATATACACCTCAGCTGCTGCAGAACATTATAATAGTGACAAGGGAACTACAAGTCTCATCATCACCAGATTATTATTGGAAATTAGGGAGCAACACAGGGAGAGGTGAAAGTGGAGAGAACTACAACTCCCAGCATGTCCAGGCTGTTATGATCAGATCCAAGTAGATATTACACAGAGTATAAGGCCGGGTTCATATCACCGTTTAGTTTTCAGTTCTTCTGATCCGTCAGATAAACCGAAAAATAAAGAAAAAAAAATGATCCTGTATTTCAAGCATCAGTTCTGCACATTTGGCATCCGTTTATGCCATTTCTGTCGGAGATCCGTTATTTTAGACAGAAAAAAGTCCTGCATGCAAAACGGAAAACTAAACTGTGATGAGAATCCAGCCTAAGAAAAGAGAACTACAACTCTCAGCATGTCCAGATTATAGGACATCATCTAGTTGTACCAGGTAAGAGCTTTAAAAAGAAATAACTATAACCCCCAGTATGGCCAGACTTATTATGGGTCATCAGTATACATTTCAAAGAGGGGGTATAAGAGGAGAGAACTACAACTCCCAGCATTACCAGCCTGTACTAGGGCATACGTTTAAATTACATTGAGAAACATATAATACGACAAAACTACAACTCCCAGCTTTTCTAGGATGTTATGTTATCCCAGAACACCACTAACCTCTCCTTCAGGCACCACACAGAAGCTCCGCCCCCTCACAGTGATATGCCACAGGTCTTTCACCAGTCCTCTGCACTGGTCACATGATGATGACATCACCAAAGGTCCTTTAGACTTCTGCTGCTCTGCTATTCATTGGCTTCCTGCACTGGTCACATGGTTGATGACATCACCAAAGGTCTTTTAGACTTCTGCTGCTCTGCTATTCATTGGCTTCCTGCACTGGTCACATGGTTGATGACATCACCAAAGGTCCTTCGCCACCTCTTACTTTCTCAGGTAGCCATACAAGTGTAATTAGTGGGCGGGACCTATCCTCCACTGCGGGCCCCCTTCCCCCAGGGGCCCCATAGCAGCTGCGTGGTCTGCCTCTATTGGAGGTACGCCACTGACACATATATATATATCAGACAGCTCCGCTGGCTAAGGAACAAGTCCGGTGAAAAGGGCCGTCGTTCCCTTCTCTCAGGATAGTATAAGGCAACATGGGGCGCTGACCTGGTGCAGCGTATCAAGGATACCAGGATAGTGCATAATAAAATATAATAGTCCCATAAAACAGCATCTCAGAGGCCCTCAGGCGCTGGGGTCATCTCTGGGCACATTCCTTGAAGTATGATTTGCATATCTTGTTACCCAGCAATAGAACAGAGGATTTTGAGAGATTTAGGCCCCTGTCACCCAGGCACAGCAGGGGTTCATTCACGTCAAAAGTGGGTTCTTGTCACCCAGCAATAGAACAGAGGATTTTGAGAGATTTAAGCCCCTGTCACCCAGGCACACCAGGGGTTCATTCATGACAAAAGGGGAATCTTGTCACCCAGCAATAGAACAGAGGATTTTGAGAGATTTAGGCCCCTGTCACCCAGGCACAGCAGGGGTTCATTCACGGCAAAAGGGGGATCTTATCACCCAGCAATAGAACAGAGGATTTTGAGAGATTTAGGCCCCTGTCACCCAGGCACAGCAGGGGTTCATTCACGGCAAAACTGGGATCTTGTCACCCAGCAATAGAACAGAGGATTTTGAGAGATTTGGGCCCCTGTCACCCAGGCACAGCAGGGGTTCATTCACGGCAAAAGGGGGATCTTGTCACCCAGCAATAGAACCCCTGCTGTGCCTGGGTGACAGGGGCCTAAATCTCTCAAAATCCTCTGTTCTATTGCTGGGTGACAAGAACCCACTTTTGCCGTGAATAAACCCCTGCTGTGCCTGGGTGACAGGGGCCTAAATCTCTCAAAATCCCCTGCTGTGCCTGGGTGACAGGGGCCTAAATCTCTCCAAATCCTCTGTTCTATTGCTGGGTGACTTGAACCCCCTTTTGCCGTGCCCAGCTGGAAACTGCACCTGAAAGACAAAAATACTGCAAAGCAGGAACAGACATCTACATTTGCAAATACACACATATACAGGGAGTGCAGAATTATTAGGCAAGTTGTATTTTTGAGGATTAATTTTATTATTGAACAACAACCATGTTCTCAATGAACCCAAAAAACTCATTAATATCAAAGCTGAATATTTTTGGAAGTAGTTTTTAGTTTGTTTTTAGTTTTAGCTATTTTAGGGGGATATCTGTGTGTGCAGGTGACTATTACTGTGCATAATTATTAGGCAACTTAACAAAAAACAAATATATACCCATTTCAATTATTTATTTTTACCAGTGAAACCAATATAACATCTCAACATTCACAAATATACATTTCTGACATTCAAAAACAAAACAAAAACAAATCAGTGACCAATATAGCCACCTTTCTTTGCAAGGACACTCAAAAGCCTGCCATCCATGGATTCTGTCAGTGTTTTGATCTGTTCACCATCAACATTGCGTGCAGCAGCAACCACAGCCTCCCAGACGCTGTTCAGAGAGGTGTACTGTTTTCCCTCCTTGTAAATCTCACATTTGATGATGGACCACAGGTTCTCAATGGGGTTCAGATCAGGTGAACAAGGAGGCCATGTCATTAGATTTTCTTCTTTTATACCCTTTCTTGCCAGCCACGCTGTGGAGTACTTGGACGCGTGTGATGGAGCATTGTCCTGCATGAAAATCATGTTTTTCTTGAAGGATGCAGACTTCTTCCTGTACCACTGCTTGAAGAAGGTGTCTTCCAGAAACTGGCAGTAGGACTGGGAGTTGAGCTTGACTCCATCCTCAACCCGAAAAGGCCCCACAAGCTCATCTTTGATGATACCAGCCCAAACCAGTACTCCACCTCCACCTTGCTGGCGTCTGAGTCGGACTGGAGCTCTCTGCCCTTTACCAATCCAGCCACGGGCCCATCCATCTGGCCCATCAAGACTCACTCTCATTTCATCAGTCCATAAAACCTTAGAAAAATCAGTCTTGAGATATTTCTTGGCCCAGTCTTGACGTTTCAGCTTGTGTGTCTTGTTCAGTGGTGGTCGTCTTTCAGCCTTTCTTACCTTGGCCATGTCTCTGAGTATTGCACACCTTGTGCTTTTGGGCACTCCAGTGATGTTGCAGCTCTGAAATATGGCCAAACTGGTGGCAAGTGGCATCTTGGCAGCTGCACGCTTGACTTTTCTCAGTTCATGGGCAGTTATTTTGCGCCTTGGTTTTTCCACATGCTTATTGCGACCCTGTTGACTATTTTGAATGAAACGCTTGATTGTTCGATGATCACGCTTCAGAAGCTTTGCAATTTTAAGAGTGCTGCATCCCTCTGCAAGATATCTCACTATTTTTGACTTTTCTGAGCCTGTCAAGTCCTTCTTTTGACCCATTTTGCCAAAGGAAAGGAAGTTGCCTAATAATTATGCACACCTGATATAGGGTGTTGATGTCATTAGACCACACCCCTTCTCATTACAGAGATGCACATCATCTAATATGCTTAATTGGTAGTAGGCTTTCGAGCCTATACAGCTTGGAGTAAGACAACATGCATAAAGAGGATGATGTGGTCAAAATACTCATTTGCCCAATAATTCTGCACGCAGTGTATATATATATATATATATATATATATATATACACTGCTCAAAAAAATAAAGGGAACACTTAAACAACACAATGTAACTCCAAGTCAATCACACTTCTGTGAAATCAAACTGTCCACTTAGGAAGCAACACTGAGTGACAATCAATTTCACATGCTGTTGTGCAAATGGGATAGACAACAGGTGGAAATTATAGGCAATTAGCAAGACACCGGCAATAAAGGAGTGGTTCTACAGGTGGTGACCACAGACCATTTCTCAGTTCCTATGCTTCCTGGCTGATGTTTTGGTCACTTTTGAATGCTGGCGGTGCTTTCACTCTAGTGGTAGCATGAGACGGAGTCTACAACCCACACAAGTGGCTCAGGTAGTGCAGCTTATCCAGAATGACACATCAATGCGAGCTGTGGCAAGAAGGTTTGCTGTGTCTGTCAGCGTAGTGTCCAGAGCATGGAGGCGCTACCAGGAGACAGGCCAGTACATCAGGAGACGTGGAGGAGGCCGTAGGAGGGCAACAACCCAGCAGCAGGACCGCTACCTCCGCCTTTGTGCAAGGAGGAACAGGAGGAGCACTGCCAGAGCCCTGCAAAATGACCTCCAGCAGGCCACAAATATGCATGTGTCTGCTCAAACGGTCAGAAACAGACTCCATGAGGGTGATATGAGGGCCCGACGTCCACAGGTGGGGGTTGTGCTTACAGCCCAACACCGTGCAGGACGTTTGGCATTTGCCAGAGAACACCAATATTGGCAAATTCGCCACTGGCGCCCTGTGCTCTTCACAGATGAAAGCAGGTTCACACTGAGCACATGTGATAGATGGGACAGAGTCTTGAGACGCCGTGGAGAACGTTCTGCTGCCTGCAACATCCTCCAGCATGACCGATTTGGCATTGGGTCAGTAATGGTGTGGGGTGGCATTTCTTTGGAGGGCCGCACAGCCCTCCGTGTGCTCGCCAGAGGTAGCCTGACTGCCATTAGGTACCGAGATGAGATCCTCAGACCCCTTGTGAGACCATATGCTGGTGCGGTTGGCCCTGGGTTCCTCCTAATGCAAGACAATGCTAGACCTCATGTGGCTGGAGTGTGTCAGCAGTTCCTGCAAGACGAAGGCATTGATGCTATGGACTGGCCCGCCCGATCCCCAGACCTGAATCCAATTGAGCACATCTGGGACATCATGTCTCGCTCTATCCACCAACGTCACGTTGCACCACAGACTGTCCAGGAGTTTGCAGATGCTTTAGTCCACGTCTGGGAGGAGATCCCTCAGGAGACCGTCCGCCACCTCATCAGGAGCATGCACAGGCGTTGTAGGGAGGTTATACAGGCACGTGGAGGCCACACACACTACTGAGCCTCATTTTGACTTGTTTTAAGGACATTACATCAAAGTTGGATCAGCCTGTAGTGTGTTTTTCCACTTTAATTTTGAGTGTGACTCCCAATCCAGACCTCCACGGGTTGAAAAATTTGATTTCCATTTCTTTATTTTTGTGTGATTTTATTGTCAGCACATACAACTATGTAAAGAACAAAGTATTTCAGAAGAATATTTAATTAATTCAGATCTAGGATGTGTTATTTTTGTGTTCCCTTTATTTTTTTGAGCAGTGTATATATATATCAGGCAGCTCCGCTGGCTAAGGAACAAGTCCGGTGAAAAGGGGCGTCGTTCCCTTCTCTCAGGATAGTATAAGGGAACATGGGGCGCTGACCTGGTGCAGCGTATCAAGGATACCAGGATAGTGCATAATAAAATATAATAGTCCCATAAAACATCATCTCTGGGCACATTCCTTGAAGTATGATTTGCATGTCTTGTTACCCAGCAATAGAACAGAGGATTTTGAGAGATTTAGGCCCCTGTCACCCAGGCACAGCAGGGGTTCATTCACGGCAAAAGGGGGATCTTGTCACCCAGCAATAGAACAGAGGATTTTGAGAGACTTAGGCCCCTGTCACCCAGGCACAGCAGGGGTTCATTCACGTCAAAAGTGGGTTCTTGTCACCCAGCAATAGAACAGAGGATTTTGAGAGATTTAGGCCCCTGTCACCCAGGCACAGCAGGGGTTCATTCACGTCAAAAGGGGGATCTTGTCACCTAGCATCAGAACAGAGGATTTTGAGAGATTTAGGCCCCTGTCACCCAGGCACAGCAGGGGTTCATTCACGGCAAAAGGGGGATCTTGTCAAGGGGGATTTCTTCATTTGAAACATTAAAAAAGGCATTTAGTAGCGCTCCCATTCTGATCCAGCCTGATCAGGAGAGACCCTTTATTGTGGAGGTAGATGCGTCCGAGGACGGTGCAGGAGCAGTTCTTTCACAGGGTCCTGCTAGCCTCACTAACCTGAGACCGTGTGCCTTCTTCTCCAGGAAATTCTCTCCCACGGAGAGAAACTACGACATTGGGAATAGGGAGCTGCTGGCTATTAAATGGGCATTTGAGGAGTGGAGGCATTTTTTTGGAGGGGGCAAGGCATCGAGTAACTGTTGTCACTGATCATAAAAACCTAATGTTTCTCGAGTCGGCTAAGAGGTTGAATCCCCGACAAGCTCGATGGGCTCTGTTTTTTACCCGTTTTGATTTCTCCATTACGTTCAGGCCGGGAAGTAAAAATGTGAAAGCAGACGCATTATCCCAGAACTGTCATGCCTTTCAACCCACTGAGACGCCGCCTGAATCCATCCTACCAGCAAACATCTTCTTAGCAGCTCTAACCCAGGATATCTCGGCTCGCATTAAGGCTGAACAACATCTGGCACCGGCATCCACCCCAACAGATAAGTTGTTTGTTCCCGTACAATTTCGTCTCCAGCTGTTGGGTGAGTGTCACGATTCTACCTTTTGTGGACATCCGGGTGTTGAGGACACTAAGGATCTGGTTTCTAGATCCTATTGGTGGCCCACTCTGACCAGGGATGTCAAGTCCTACGTGTCAGCCTGTGAGGTTTGTGCCAGGTCTAAGACACCTAGGACTCGCCCTGCTGGTAACCTACGACCCCTACCCATTCCTAGTAGACCCTGGTCCCATATCTCGATGGACTTTATAACTGACCTACCGCTGGCGGAGGGTAAGACTGTGGTTTGGGTAGTGGTCGATAGGTTTAGCAAGATGGTTCATTTCATTCCCCTGTCTAAACTTCCGAATGCTAAAACCCTGGCGTCTATTTTTGTGAGAGAGATTGTTCGTTTACATGGCATCCCGGAAAACATTGTTTCTGACAGGGGTGTGCAGTTTGTGTCCAAATTCTGGAGGGCCTTCTGTCAAAGATGTAAAATTTCATTGTCTTTTTCTTCCGCCTACCATCCTGAGAGTAATGGGCAGACTGAACGCCTTAATCAGTCTGTGGAACAATTCTTGAGGTTGTATGTTGCTGATGACCAGCAATTACGGGTTAAATTCCTTCCGTTGGCTGAATTTGCTTTGAATAACCGTGTCAATTCTTCTGCTGGGGTCTCCCCTACTTTTGTAACCATGGTTTTCATCCCCGTTTTCATTCTGGGTCGTCCGTCCCCTCCTCTAACCCTGAAGCGAATAAACTCTCCTCCGAACTGTGCACAGTTTGGGCCCGGGTTCAATCGAACCTAGAAAAGGCTCAAAGTTCTCAAAAACTCAAGGCCGATAGGAGACGTTCAAGGGGGGTGAACTTTCAGGTTGGGGATAAAGTATGGTTGTCCTCCAAGAATCTATCTCTCAAGGTAACTTCTAAAAAATTTGCTCCTCGTTTTATTGGACCATATAAGATCACGGAGGTGATTAACTCGGTATCTTTTAGGTTGGAGCTGCCCGAGTCATTCCACATTCATAATGTGTTCCATAAATCTCTGCTTAAAAAATATTTTGAACCGGTAGTACCATCAAAAGCCTCTCCTCCGCCGGTTCTTGTTAATGATGCTGTCGAGTATGTGGTGTCTAAAATAGTGGATGTCAGGAAGGTGCGTAATGCCTTGCAGTACCTGATTCACTGGAAGGGGTATGGACCTGAAGAGAGATCTTGGGTACCTGCTAGGGAGGTTCATGCTCCTAGACTTGTTCGTAAATTTCATTTAGAACACCCGGAAAAGCCATCGCCTGAAGTCTTGGGTCCGGTGGCCCCTCGTAAAAGGGGGGGTACTGTCACGGGGTTCCGAAGGTGCACTCGGTCCCCCATTGCCCGCAGACCTGTTGCTTAGCTTTGGGAATGAGGATTTGTGCTTGACCTCATTCCCAGGGCAGCTTTGCTGGCTGGGTGGCTCCCTGCTCCTAGTCTGCCTTGAGCGCCGAGCTGATCACTCGGTGCTCGACTGGTTGGCCTGTCGGTCATGTGACTCTGGCCACGTCACATGACCCTCACTCCCCACTATAAATACAGGCAGCCTGCTGGCCACAGGTTGCCTGTTAATTTCTAGGTTCCTGGCTATTTGTTGGACTACTGAATACTTACCTGATCCTGTTCCCTGACGATCCTCTGCCTGCTCCTCCTGTACTGCGCATCCATCCTGGTATTGTGACCTCGGCTCCCACCAGACTACTCTCTTAGGACTCCTCTTGTACTTCGCTACTCTCCTGGTATTTGACCCCAGCTTCTCCTGACCATTCTTTGCTTAATCCGTTGTACTGCGTAGCTCTCTTGGTTCTGACCCGGTCCGTTCATGTTCCGTATTTTGTCTTGTCTGTCTTCCCTGCACATATCCTAAGTTAGGGACTGCCGTCCAGTTGTTCCCTGTCATCAGGACTCGTGAGGCAAGTAGGCAGGGCCAGGGGTGAGGGTGGAGCGCAGTGGTCACTACCCTTCCCCCTGTGTGTGTGTGGACGTGACCGTTACAATTTCCCTATCCACATTTGTTTGCAGAACAGTTGCCATGCTCTTAAGCACATTTTGATGCCTTTTGCAGCCCTCTAGCCCGTTCTAGGACTATTGTAGAACCATTTTAGTGCCCAAAAGTTCGGGTCCCCATTCACTTCAATTGGGTTCAGGGTCAAGTTCGGGTCCGAACCCGAACTTTTTTTTTCAAGTTCGGCCGAACTCGTCGAACCCGAACATCCAGGTGTCCACTCAACTCTAATGATGAGGACTTCGGGTGTGCTTCCGCCATTGAACACAAAATCCTTAACGGCGATGCTGCTCCGATTAGGGGAATGTTACTGGCAAATCCCACCTAAAATGTACCAGGAGGTGAAGGATATGGTAGCCAGCATGTTGGAAAACTGGATGATCCAGAAGAGTCAAAGTCCTTGGACTGCTCCAATTGTCTTGGTGCAGAAGAAAGATGGGAGTCTCCAGTTCTGCATGGACTATCGGAAACTGAATGCCTAGACCGTCTGGGATGTCTATCCCCTTGCGCGGATTGAGGAATCATTGTCAGCCCTGAGCCAGGTGAAGTTCTACTGGAATCTTGACCTTGGCAGTGGGTATTGGCAGGTACCGGTGGCCAAGAAGGACAAAGCAAAGACGGCTTTCATCTACCTATGGGTCTCAACTGGATGCCATTGGGTCTCTCCAATGCCCCGGGAACATTCCAGCGCTTCCTGGAGCACTCTCTGGGGGATCTCAACTTTGAGTCAGTATTGATATACCTGGACGACATAGTGTTTGGGGCCTCCTTTAAAGATCATCTCCAGAAGCTGCGACAGGTCCTAGGAAGGCTACGAGACCATGGGCTCAAGATCAAGCCCAAGAAGTGCCAAATGTTTCGACAGCAGATTTTGGGACATGTGATCACTAGTGATGAGCGGCAGGTGTCACTCGAATTCGTGATATTTCGTAGAATATTCGTTGAATATTCACAAATTCGAATAGTCTTTAGGAGTAGTGTTGATTGCGAATTTTCGTAATACTAATTTTCGTAATGAGAATATTCGTGATGCGAATTTTCATAATGAGAACCAATGAGATTGTGAATACTCAGATCTAATGGTATATTCTAACCCCCAGGCGTTTCGGAGAGGAGTATACCTAAGTGGAACAACTGTACAGATAAAAAAAGAAAAAGACGAATATTCTAGAAAATTAATATATTTGTTTTTTAGAATATTCGTAATATTAAAAAACAAAAATATATAGCAATATAGCGAATTTTCGAAAAAAAATAATAATATAGAGCAACTTAGCTAATATAGTATTATAATCTTCTTTGTCTAATAGTTGTAATTTTTTTCTCATCTGAAGTTCAGTTTAGAAAAAAATTAAAACTATTAAAATAAAAACCTTATAGCACTATATTAGCTAAATTGTCCTACATTTGTTTTTTTTTCGAATATTCACTATATTGCTATATATTCTTGTTTTAGAATAATACGAATATTCGAAAAACAAATATATAGCACTATATCAAAAATATATGTTTTTAGAATATTCGTCTTTTTTTCCATCTGAAGTCATGATTCCTCCCTGCTTAAGTAACTTCTCGAAGTGCCTATATTCAAGATAAAAATTTGCAATTCGAATATTTGTGATCAACACTAGTGGTCACCCTGGAGGGGGTAAAACCGGCCCCCAGCAAAGTGGAAGCCGTCCAGAAGTGGCCCCAGCCGAGTACACTACGAGAGGTGCGGGCGTTCGTTGGGACTGGCAGGCTACTACAAGAGGTTTATACCCAGATTTTCTAATTTGGTGGGCCCGTTAAACGAGTTATTGAGGGGCACTGCGGGATGCCCGAAGAATCGTTTCATCGTCTAGGGACCCTGGAAACAAGAGGCCTTTGAGGCAGTGAAGGAGGCGCTGATCAGTGCCCCGATTCTGCCTTATGAGCAGTTCAAGTGGGATAGGAGGAGATAGGAGGGTTAATGGGTGGTGAAATCTCACCCAAAACCACCTATTCATGAAAACTCAAGATGAGCGCAAATATCCTGTATATGTGTATATATATATATATATATATATATATATATAAAAAAAAAACTTGGATTTCTATTGAGTGGTCTATATAATGGTAGAAAACACTTTGTGCAATAGATGTGGCGTGGGTAGGTGTCCAGGGGACCGATGTCCGTGGAACCAAAGAGCCAATAGATAGCAGGTAGGTATAACATAAACGTTAAAACATATTTGTAAAAATGTGTATAAAAGGATACGTGTATCATATAATATACAAAGGTATCATAGACTTTTACTCACTTCACGAGGGGGGGCGGTTTATCAGGATAAGCATAATACACCTGTAAACCTAACAACCCCCCAGCCTGGATCACTTCTAGGATGTTACAAGATGAAGGCAGCCAATCACAAAGGGGCTTCTGTTCAGTTGTCTTTATTGCAGTATAAAATCCGGATCAATGCGTTTCGGGACAGGCACGTCCCTTCATCAGGAGCATATAGTATACATGTATGGGGTATTTATACCCCGAGGGTAATGAGAAAAAGACCACCAAACATATGTAGGAGGATTCTTCTCTGCAGAGGTCCCGGCAGTCCGGAGGCGGAAATGCCGAGTTGTGGTGGTGCGCATGACCGGAAGGGTGCGCAATGATGCGCATGACCGAAACTGGTGCATGTCAGTCTGGAGCGCATCCATAGCTTGTGCGCATGCCCAGGAACTTTGAGCATAGCGCTTCTTCCTGGAGCGACTTGGTGGCTTGTACGCAGGTCCGGAAGTTGAGTTTCGGTGAGGGTGTGTTCCAAGCTGTAACGCATGTTCATTTTCCGGGCCCTGTTGTTTCCTTGGTTGCTGGGTCTCTATATATTTTATCTTTACAAGGAAACCAATGTTCAAATTTGTTGTTGGGGCATATAAAGGAGTCTCTTTAGTAAAAGAATGGTTGTGGTGGTTTTTTGGGGAGATTTTTGAGGTCAGACGGAAGGGGGAGAGACGGTGCATAAAAGATGAGTAGAATAAAGATAGATATTCATTCTGATTGCCTTGTTTTTTTTCTTCTCTTATTCTCTAATATTTTTATATTGGTCCCCATGTGTATATAATGCAGGTGTAAAGGTACAATGATGGTCATGGGATCCATACAACTCATGGGATCAATAAAATAAAATAAGGGTCTAAAATGGTGTAAAAGGGTTGGATCTAGGGACTAGGGATGTGGGTTGGGGATCTTGAGTTCAAGCTATACCCTGACAATGTATATTGCGATATTATGGTAATCTACAGTAGTATTGGATCTAGTTGTGTGGGCGATATCCTATATTAAAGGTTGTTGTACCACAATACGGGTGGTTATACCATAAAACATTAAAACCTTATGTCTAATGTACTCTAATACTTAGTGTACTGTGATAAATAATGTACTATAATAAATTAGTAGATCAATAAATATGTAAATAAATAAATAGATAAATACATAAATAAATAGATGGGGTTTTTCCATAAATTTTCATTTTTTTTAATATATAAAAATATATTGGGGAACTGGTAAGAATAAAACAATATAGGGGGACTGGTAAGAATAAAACAGAGAATAACATCATATTGAGACTAGAGATGTCCCGAACTATTCACCGGCGAACAGTTCCCGGCGAACATTGCTTGTTCGCGTTCCCCGCCGCGGGCGAACATATGCGATGTTCGGTCCGCCCCCTATACGTCATCATTGAGCAAACTTCGACCCTGTACCTCACAGTCAGCAGACACATTCCAGCCAATCAGCAGCATACCCTCCCTCCCAGACCCTCCCACCTCCTGGACAGCATCCATTTTAGATTCATTCGGAAGCTGCAGTCTTAGTGAGAGGAGGGACAGTGCAGCTGCTGCTGATTTAATAGGGAAATCGATAGTTAGGCCAGTGTATTCAGTGTCCACTACAGTCCTGAAAGACTCATCTGATCTGCTGTAAGGACAGCACCACAAAAAGCCCTTTTTAGGGCTAGTACATCAGTCTGCTTTTTTTTCCCTCTGTAAACTAACTGCATTTGGCTGCCAGCGTGTGTGTCAGGCACACAGCATATACAGGGAGTGCAGAATTATTAGGCAAATGAGTATTTTGACCACATCATCCTCTTTATGCATGTTGTCTTACTCCAAGCTGTATAGGCTCGAAAGCCTACTACCAATTAAGCATATTAGGTGATGTGCATCTCTGTAATGAGAAGGTGTGTGGTCTAATGACATCAACACCTTATATGAGGTGTGCATAATTATTAGGCAACTTCCTTTCCTTTGGCAAAATGGGTCAAAAGAAGGACTTGACAGGCTCAGAAAAGTCAAAAATAGTGAGATATCTTGCAGAGGGATGCAGCACTCTTAAAATTGCAAAGCTTCTGAAGCGTGATCATCGAACAATCAAGCGTTTCATTCAAAATAGTCAACAGGGTCGCAAGAAGCGTGTGGAAAAACCAAGGCGCAAAATAACTGCCCATGAACTGAGAAAAGTCAAGCGTGCAGCTGCCAAGATGCCACTTGCCACCAGTTTGGCCATATTTCAGAGCTGCAAACTTAACTGGAGTGCCCAAAAGCACAAGGTGTGCAATACTCAGAGACATGGCCAAGGTAAGAAAGGCTGAAAGACGACCACCACTGAACAAGACACACAAGCTGAAACGTCAAGACTGGGCCAAGAAATATCTCAAGACTGATTTTTCTAAGGTTTTATGGACTGATGAAATGAGAGTGAGTCTTGATGGGCCAGATGGATGGGCCCGTGGCTGGATTGGTAAAGGGCAGAGAGCTCCAGTCCGATTCAGACGCCAGCAAGGTGGAGGTGGAGTACTGGTTTGGGCTGGTATCATCAAAGATGAG
>NW_024400389.1:0-33531 GCF_905171765.1 Bufo bufo
TTTGTTTTAAATGTACAGTACAGACCAAAAGTTTGGACACACCTTCTCATTCAAAGAGTTTTCTTTATTTTCATGACTATGAAGGCATCAAAACTATGAATTAACACATGTGGAATTATATACATAACAAACAAGTGTGAAACAACTGAAAATATGTCATATTCTAGGTTCTTCAACCTATTGAAGAACCTTGATGAGCATTCTCTTGATGAGCTTCAAGAGATAGTTCCCTGAAATGGTCTTCCAACAGTCTTGAAGGCGTTCTCAGAGATGCTTAGTACTTGTTGGCCCTTTTGCCTTCACTCTGCGGTCCAGCTCACCCTAAACCATCTCGATTGGGTTCAGGTCCGGTGACTGTGGAGGCCAGGTCATCTGGCGCAGCACCCCATCACTCTCCTTCATGGTCAAATAGCCCTTACTTTCAAAGTTTTCCCAATTTTTCGGCTGACTGACTGACCTTCATTTCTTAAAGTAATGATGGCCACTCGTTTTTCTTTACTTAGCTGCTTTTTTCTTGCCATAATACCAATTCTAACCGTCTATTCAGTAGGACTATCAGCTGTGTATCCACCTGACTTCTCCTCAACGCAACTGATGGTCCCAACCCCATATATAAGGCAAGAAATCCCACTTATTAAACCTGACAGGGCACACCTGTGAAGTGAAAACCATTTCAGGGGACTACCTCTTGAAGCTCATCAAGAAAATGCCAAGAGTGTGCAAAGCAGTAATCAAAGAAAAAGGTGGCTACTTTGAAGAACCTAGAATATGACATATTTTCAGTTGTTTCACACTTGTTTGTTATGTATATAATTCCACATGTGTTAATTCATAGTTTTGATGCCTTCAGTGTGAATCTACAATTTTCATAGTCATGAAAATAAAGAAAACTCTTTGAATGAGAAGGTGTGTCCAAACTGCTATACCTAGTAGGCCGGTTAGTACCACTGCTATACCTAGTAGGCCGGTTAAAAAAAATAAAAATTGTCAGTTACATTTTCGGGTGAAATTAACCAATTTTCTGGGTGTATAGTACCACTGCTATACCTAGTAGGCCGGTTAACAAAAAAAATAAATTGTCAGTTACATTTTCTGGTGATATTCAGCAATTTTTTGGTGTGATGTACCACTGCTATACCTATTAGACCGGTAAAAAAACAAAAAACATTTGTCAGTTACATTTTATGTTCAAGTTCACCAATTTTTGGGTGTAATATACCCCTCCTCTACCTAGTTGACAGCTTAATAAATTTCAATAATTTTTTTTTACATTTTCGGGTGACAATAAATAATTGTTTTCTGTCATAGACCCCTGCTATACCAAGTAGACAGGTTAATTAATTTCTGTAATTTTTCTGTTACATTCTTGGGGTGACATTATACAATTTTAGATGTGAATAAACCCCTGCTCTGCATAGGTGACAGGGAATATAATTTCTGAAATGCTTCTTTAATTGATGCACGCCACCTCCTTTGATTCAATGCTTAAACATAAACAAGTTGTATCACATTTAAGCTTCAATACTTTGTCCCACATTTCTACTATACTATACTCTTTTGGCCAACATTTGCGCCTCAATAGCTTTTCCCACAATTCCACTTGACTCTTTTGGCCCACATTTGGGCTTCTGTAATGTGTCCTACATTTTCACCTCAATAGCTTTTCCCATATTTCTGCTCGATCCCAAATTTTTTTATACATTTATCTCCCTTAAATTTGGTCTCCTTTTTCTCACGCTCCCTCTCCGGCCTGAAACCCTGATTCCCCGCCACCCGTGATCACCATGGTAGGCGCATAAAAGAACATCGAAAGTTGATTAAGCAGATATCAAATTGGATCGTGAACATCACGGGGACGTGCGACATGGTGGGGCAGTAAGTATGCACACGCCTACATGAACTAACTGACAGCGTTTAGCCCCTGCTACTTCTGGGTCTCCAAATTGGGCACATGGCCTGAGCTTGCCCTTTATGCCTTGGAGGTGCTGGCCTTCCCTGCAGCTGGTGTATTGTCTGAACCTGTGTTTAGCACGACTGGAGGGGGTTATCACAGGTTATATTTCCCAATGTTTTGGGGTGTACCCTAATTTAAAAAAATATAAATAAATTTTAAACCAAAAAGCAGTGTAGGCTACCTCCTCCTCCTGCACTGCCACTTCCACCTACACCGCCACATCCACCTCCTCCTCAACCTCCTACTCCATATGGACCTGGTCCTCCTAGATCAAGATTATTATTTTTTATTTTTACGTATTTTATGTTATTTTAAGTCATTTCCCTATCCACATTTGTTTGCAGAGCACTTGCCATGCTCTTAACCACATTTTGATGCCATTTGCATCCCTCTAGCCCTTTCCATGACATTTTTACAGCCATTTTAGTGCTCAAAAGTTCGGGTGCTCATTGACTTCAATGGGGTTCGGGTTCGGGGTCAAGTTCGGGTCAAGTTCGGTTCCCGAACTCAAACTTTTTTCCGAAGTTCAGCCAAACCCGTCGAACCCGAACATCCAGGTGTCCGCTCAACTCTAATTACCACTTTACAAAGCATTGGTGCGGCCAGGGGAGGGCTGGCAGCCTTAGTCCTGGGGGGAAAATCCAGTCAAGTGGCCCATTTTTATCCCCGCCCATTATTAAAAGCCCCTCCTACATATAATAGGCCACTCCCAACACACACTGTACAGCTGACATTCTATAGTTGAGGCCTGTCTACACATCATACGTAGGGGGGGGGGGTCTGTCCTGGCTGCACTGCCTGCTTATACAAGCTACAGCCAGGAAGCTCCTGCGCTCTCCTCCCTCCCCTGATCCTGCTCAAGGCTTGTGGTTCCCCCCCATCATCTGCCACCCGCCCGTGGCCTGCTGCCCCCTTTCGTCGTCCTCACCCAGCTCTGAATCCTCCTTCTGAAAATGGCAGGAGGAGGAGCCGGAGCATCTCCTCTCCTACATAGCACCACATACCTCTTACATCCAGTGATGTCACCTTTGTTGTAGACGTTCTCTTTCCTCATCTTCTCCATTCAGACCAGACCGCCATGATGATTTTTCTGCCATCTCCCGTCTCTGCAGAGATTGAGAAACAGACATTAGTTTCCTGCCACCCACAATACTATACTGCAGAAACAGTACCCCTGAGAATACTACTACCACACAGATAGTGCCCCCTTCAACAATTATTGGCACACAGTGCTCTAAAAAATAACTGCGGCCAGACACTAATAGTATAAAGATAATGTCCCCCAAAAATAGTTGTGCTAAGCTGATACTATGCCAGGGTGCCCCCAAAGTAACAGTGCTCCCCTAAATCCCACCAATAGAAATAATTCTCTGCCAGAGCACACTTAGTAGTAATAATGCCCCTATAGTGCCCTAGTAATCATGTTCCTCTAACCCCCCAGTAGCAGTAAAGCTCCCCATAATACCCCCTAGTAGTACTAATTTTCCCTATAATATGACAGTACATGAAATACCCCCGCTTAGTGCTCGCAGTTGAGCTAATGTCCCCATAATGTATGCCAGTATAAAATACCCCTATATAGTGCCCCAGTAAATGCCCTCATACTGCTCCTCTCCCCTTTCCCCATAGTGTCCCCCAAAATTTGCCAGTAAAAAAATTCCCCTTAGTGCCCCCAGCAGATGCCCCTATAGTGCTCCTCTCCCCCACAATGTGCCAGTAAAAAAATGCCCCTTCTTAGTGCCACCATATGCCCCAATAGTGCTCCACTCCCCCATAGTGCCCCGAAATAATGCCCCATAGTGCCGCTCTCCCCTATAGTGCCTCCCATAATGTGCCAGTAAAAAATGCCCCCTTAGTGCCACCAAATGCCATAGTGCCCCCCATAATGTTCCAATACAAAAGGCCCCTTTAGAGCCCCCACTTCCCCATAGTGCCCCCAAATAATGCCCCTATAGTAACACCAGATGCCCCATAGTGCTGCTCTCCCCTATAGTGCCCCCCAGAATGTGCCAATAATAAAAAAGCGCCTTTATAGCTCTCAGATACCCCCATAGTGCTCCTCTCCCCCATGGTGCCCCCCCATAATGTGCCAATAAGAAATGCCCCCATAGTGCCAGCTCCTCCAATAGTGCCAGCTCCCCTCATAGTGCCAGCTCCCCCCCATAGTGTCAGCCCCCCCATAGTGCCAGCTCCCCCCTATAGTGCCAGCTCCCCCCCATAGTACCAGCCCCCCCCATAGTGTCAGCTCCCCCATAGTGCCAGCCCCCCCATAGTGCCAGCCCCCCCATAGTGCCAGCCCCCCCCATAGTGCCAGCTCCCCCCATAGTGCCAGCCCCCCATAATGCTAGCCCCCCCATAGTGCCATCCCACTTATAGTGCCAGCTCCCCCATAGGGCCAGCCCCCCATAGTGCCAGCCCTCTTATAGTGCCAGCTCCCCCATAGTGCCACCCCCCCATAGTGCCACCCCCCCATAGTGCCAGCCCCCCATAGTGCCAGCCCCCTTATAGTGCCAGATCCCCCATAGTGCCAGCCCCCCATAGTGCCAGCCCCCCATAGTGCTAGCTCCCCCATACTGCCAGCCCCCCTATAGTGCCAGCTCCCCCTATAGTGCAAGCCCCCCCATAGTGCCAGCTCCCCCCCATAGTGCCAGCCCCCCCATAGTGCCAGCCCCCCATAGTGTCAGCCCCCCATAGTGCCAGCTCCCCCTATAGTGCCAGCTCCCCCTATAGTGCAAGCCCCCCCATAGTGCCAGATCCCCCCCCATAGTGCCAGCTCCCCCCATAGTGCCAGCCCCCCCTATAGTGCAAGCCCCCCTATAGTGCCAGATCCCCCCATAGTGCCAGCCCCCCCTATAGTGCCAGGTCCCCCTATAGTGCAAGTCCCCCCGTAGTGCCAGATCCCCCCCCCCCCATAGTGCCAGATCCCCCCCCATAGTGCCAGCCCCCAGCAAAGAAGAAAAAAAAACCCACTAATACTTACCTCCATCAGCAGCGATGCAAGCCTCTTTCGGCCTGTGTCCCAGCTGTGTGCTGCCCGGCTCAGGCGTCGCGATGATAATGACGTCATTGCGCTGCCTGAGCCGGCCTCTGATAGGCTGTAGGCATTCGTGCCTGCGGCCTATCAGAAGAACAGGGGAGGGACACGCCTCTCCCTCCCCTGCTCCACAGCACACAGCACGGCCGCAATTGCATCCAGGGCCGCGCCGCCTGTGGTGATCGGCGGTGCGGCCCTGAAGAATAAAAAATAAAAAAATTATTTTTTAAAGACGGGCGACCCAGCGGCCGTTTATTTAGGGCGGACTGGGGGGCAATTGCCTCCCTGCCCCCCGGCCCAGCCTGCCCCTGGGTGCGGCCTCACCTGGAATATGCAGTCCAGTTCTGGGCACCAGTCTATAGAAAGGACGCACTGCAGCTGGAAAAAGTACAGAGGAGGGCGACTAAACTGATAAGGGATATGGAGGGTCTTACCGTAGTTATGAAGAAAGATTAAAATAATTGAATTTATTTAGTCTTGAGAAGAGACATCTAAGGGGGGACATGATTAACCAATACAAATATATAAATGGGCCATACAAAACATACAGTGAAATACTGTTCCATGTAAAATGCCCTCAAAAGACAAGGGGGCACTGCCTCCGACTGGAGAAGAAAAAGTTCAGTCTCCAGAAGCGTAAAAGCTTCTTTACTGTAAGAACTGTGAATCTGTGGAATAGACTTCCTCAGGACGTGGTCACAGCAGGAACAGTGGACAGTTTAAAAAAGGGTTTAGATGAATTCTTAAAAGTAAACAACATTAATGCTTATGAAAACGTGTAGAATTCTGAGTCTCACATCCTTCTGGGATTCGCGTCCCCACCTATCCCTTGAACTTGATGGACTTATGTCTTTTTTCAACCGTATCAACTATATAACTGTGTAACTCCACCTTGTACATGTTGGAGAGACTGTGCGAGCAGCAGCAGGCGATAGTGAAGTTTCAGCTGAAGCATGTGCAATGAGCAGGACACTGGGTCATTGGGGCTGCTTTGCAGTGGGTCAGATAAGGCTACTTTCACACTAGCGTTCGGGGCTCCGCTTGTGAGTTCCGTTTGAAGGGGCTCACAAGCGGCCCCGAACGGATCCGTCCAGCCCTAATGCATTCTGAATGGATGCGGATCCGCTCAGAATGCATCAGTCTGGCTCCGTTTGTCCTCCGCTCCGCTCAGCAGGCGGACACCTGAACGCAGCTTGCAGCGTTCAGGTGTCCGCCTGGCCGTGCGGAGGCAAACGGATCCGTCCAGACTTACAATGTAAGTCAATGGGGACGGATCCGTTTGAAGTTGACACAGTATGGCTCAATTTTCAAACGGATCCGTCTCCCATTGACTTTCAATGTAAAGTCAAAACGGATCCGTTTGCATTATCATGAACAAAAAAAAAAAAAAAAAATTTTTTTTTTTTTTTTGTTCATGGTAATGCAAACGGATCCGTTCTGAACGGATCTAAGCGTTTGCATTATAGGTGAGGATCCGTCTGGGCACATACCAGACGGATCCGACCTAAACGCAGGTGTGAAAGTAGCCTTAGGTGTAACTAAGTTCGTGACGCCAGGTGCAGCTTGCGCAGGTACTGTAAAAGGGCCCTTTAAGATGGTATAGCTCATGTACTAAGCTAGGAATGCAAGAGGGGGATATTGTCTCTGTATTGTATCAACGGTGTCTCCTACCTTAGTACGGCCGGACTCCTGTATCCTGGCTCACATGCAACAAATTGAGTGTTGTAAATAGGAGTAATGGAGGAATGATGGAATTCCACACAGAGAATAGGGTCCAACTTGTCTTTACTTAAGTTTATCTTATGCAGCTCTAGATCCATACAATTTACAGCAATAGTCTAGGATCCCAGCAGGTATTGGCAATATGTGGCAGGAATTATATATATATTGTGCATCTAGTACATACGCCTTTAAGAATCTGGCAGGTATCTATCTTCTGCTCTGTCTATGATCTGCTTTGTTTGGGCCTGACTAGCTATGGAGGTACTTATCTTCTCCTTGTTCTGGAATCTGTACTTACAGGACTGCTCACAGGGAATGGTGGTTTCTTCCTGGAGATCTGATAGTTCTGAAGTTGGCTGCTTTCTTTGTCATCCAGCTGAGGTAAGGAACTCAGGCTGGGAAGGTTGCTTTGGGCCTCAGGTTAGGCCTGAATCCTTGGTTGGGATCTCTGTTTTTCTGGGAGTACACTGCCTAGAACTTTCTGTCCTCCCTCTGAAGTAGGATGTGGAAACATTCCACTCCTCCTCAGATAGGGCAGTAACTAGCTTGGTTCTGCTACAAAACGCTGCCACCTGCTGGTGTACATGAATATTACAGCATAAATACAATGCAACAGACCTGGAAAATACACATTGTAGAGGAAAATGATGCAAACTTTTACCAGATGACATTATGCATAAACCTAACATTATGAAGCAGGGAAACAGAAGTTTTAGTGACATTCTCTGGGATGTTACACATGCACGGGTGAATTGCTTTGCAGAACAGCACCATTTCACCAAAAGCGACTGGGCCTCCATGCGTGACGTGTGTGCCGTGTTGCGCTGCTTCGAGTACTCCACCAACATGGCCAGCTGTCACGACTGTGACTGATCCAGACAGGTCTGGGAGGAGAAGGTCGCAGCGACTTGCTACTCGCGATAGCTTGTGAGTTTGCTCCGTGGTTCAGGGTATGTCATCTGGGTTTTGCCTTGTGAACCTTTTTGTCCTGACTGGGAGTTTGTAGGCATCCTTCTCAGGTGAGTCCTGTCTGCCACTCCCAGCTACTATATTAGTTTCAGTTTCACTTGCAGTCATTGCCAGATATAGTCCTTACTTCCAGTGCTACTCTGACCTTGGAAGGAGATCGATTGATGGTGTTGCTGTGGAGCTCTTGTCCGGCGTGGACTGTCGTGTTTGGGATCGCCTTCTCAGCTCGTGACTGGATAAGTCTATCTGCTGTAGATTGTTTGTTGTTGTCTTCCCCTGTTGTTCTCCTAGACGTGAGTGATGGTGACTAGCGCTCCCATCGGCCTTTCCCCAGTCCAGTGTTAGGGCGACTGAGGGTTTAGGCATCCAGCTCGCCGCACGGGTTCACACCCCGTCTAGGGTATCAGGGCAGACAGGTGCCAGCTTAGGGTGACTCAGGGGTGGCCATTCTATTTCCCATCCGTAGATAAGGGTCCCCCTTCCCCTCCGTCTGGTGCGACACGACTGCTGCTGGGATAGCGGTCGTGACAGTATATCTGGCCTTTTAAAAAAAAAAAAAAAAGTGACATTTCATATTTTTTTTCTTTTTTGCTTGCTGTTTTGCTTTGTATTTTGTCTGTTCCACTATGGATCCGGTTTCGGTTTTGGCGAAACAATTACAGGGGTTATCCCTTGAAGTGGCAGGATTAAAAGCAACAGTGCTTCAGCAGCAATCCTTGGGTTCCACCGTTGCTACGGGAAACCAAGGTACTCCTGAGCCAAAAGTGGCTTTACCTGATAGGTTCTCAGGAGGGAGAGACCAATTTGTAACCTTCAGAGAAGCTTGCAAGTTGTTCTTCAGGTTACGCCCTAGATCCTCCGGCGGTGAGGAACAACGGGTGGGCATTGTAATTTCTCTCCTGCAAGGAGATCCGCAGGCTTGGGCTTTCTCCCTACCATCAGACTCTCCGGCCTTACGATCAGTGGAGGAGTTTTTTGAAGCCCTGGGTCTCGTATATGATGACCCGGACAGGGTCTCACTGGCTGAGTCTAAGCTGCGTAGACTTCGGCAAGAGAACCGGTCTGCTGAACTATATTGTTCCGAATTCCGTAGGTGGGCTACTGATACGTTATGGAACGACTCGGCCCTTAGGAGTCAGTTCTGCCAGGGGTTGTCTGAAAAATTAAAAGATGCGCTGGCGATATACGAGGTCCCTGGGTCTCTTGAGGCTGCTATGTCTCTGTCCATAAGAATCGACAGACGACTCAGGGAGAGACTATTAAATTTTACGGAGGCCTCTATAGGGCAGGGATCGGTCTGTTATGGTCCAGTCGAACCAATGCAAATAGGGGGCGCCACTAGACGGGTGAATCCTCCTAAATTCCGCCGTAGGTCAGAGGTTTGTTTTTGTTGGGTGGGGAGGGGTCATTTTGTAAAGGTTTGTCCCTCAGAACCCAAGAGACCACAAACAAAGGAGCCGCCGGAAAACTAGAGTCCCCAGACTGTGCGGAGGAGAACAGTCTGGGCGTATTCGTTTCCTCCATACGCATGTCTCAGTTTTTGTTGTCCGCTACCGTTGAGGCGGGCAATAAAACTGAGATCTGTTCCGTCTTTTTGGACAGTGGGGCGGGGGTCAACTTGGTGGATTCACGGTTTGCTCAGGCTCTGGGTTTTACTCCGGAACCGGTATGCAGAACTATTCCTGTTTTTGCCATCGACTCCTCCCCTCTTACTCAGAGAGAGTTAACTCAGATCATCCATAATATCCATCTGCAGGTAGGGGACCTCCATAAAGAGCATATCTCTTGTTATGTCCTGGACGTTCTTCCGGCTCCTATAGTATTGGGGCTTCCCTGGCTGGTGACTCACAATCCAGTGGTGGATTGGCAGGCCGGGGAGATTGTGGAGTGGAGTGAACGTTGTAAGGACAACTGCTTGAGTAGTAGGTGCTCTACACTCTCTGTAACATCTTTACCTGCCTTTCTGTCAGATTTTATGGATGTGTTCTCTGAGAAGGGTTGTCAGGGGTTACCACCTCATCGTCCATATGATTGCCCGATTAATCTATTACCTGGGGCAAAACTACCTAAAACCCGGTTATACAATCTTTCCGGCCCGGAGAGGAAGGCTATGAAAGATTATATTTCGGAGAGTTTGGCTAAGGGACACATCAGACCCTCTTCTTCACCTGTGGCTGCAGGGTTCTTTTTCGTTAAAAAGAAAGATGGGGGCCTACGTCCTTGCCTGGATTTCCGGGAATTAAACCGGATAACTATCCGAGATCCCTATCCTCTTCCTCTCATTCCCGACCTCTTTAATCAGGTTGCTGGTGCTAAATGGTTCTCCAAAATGGATCTCAGAGGAGCCTATAACCTGGTTCGCATCAAAGAGGGGGATGAGTGGAAGACGGCTTTTAATACTCCGGAAGGGCATTATGAAAATCTGGTCATGCCTTTTGGTCTTACTAATGCGCCTGCGGTATTCCAACATTTTGTCAACGATATTTTTAGTCACCTTATCGGGAGATTTGTTGTGATATATCTTGATGACATCCTGGTCTATTCCCCAGATCTGGATACACATAAGATCCATGTGAGACAAGTGCTGCAGATATTAAGGGCCAACAAATTGTTTGCTAAGTTAGAAAAATGTGTGTTCGCCGTAAAAGAACTGCCATTTCTGGGGTATGTGTTGTCAGATTCAGGTTTCCGCATGGATCCAGAGAAAGTCCGGGCGATTATAGACTGGGATCTGCCTGAGAACCTGAAGGCATTGCAACGCTTCCTGGGGTTTGCCAATTTTTATAGAAAGTTTATAAAGAACTATTCCTTGGTGGTCAAACCACTGACGGACATGACCCGAAAGGGATCCGTTTTTTCCAAATGGTCACATGCAGCCAAAACTGCCTTTGCGTCTCTGAAGGAGAGGTTCACCTCGGCCCCTATTCTCGTACAGCCAGATGTCTCGCTTCCTTTTATTGTAGAGGTTGACGCATCAGAGGTGGGGGTGGGAGCGGTACTATCTCAGGGCCCGTCCCCTGGTGAATGGCGTCCGTGTGCTTTCTTTTTGAAGAAATTGTCTACTGCAGAAAGGAACTATGATATTGGCAACAGGGAACTTTTGGCTATTAAGTTGGCCTTTGAGGAGTGGCGTCATTTTTTGGAGGGGGCGGTTCATCCCGTCACGGTGATTACTGATCACAAAAACTTATTATATCTGGAGTCTGCTAAACGTCTTACCCCTAGACAGGCTCGGTGGTCGTTATTTTTTACTAGGTTTAATTTTGTAATAACCTATCGCCCGGGGGCAAAAAATACTAAGGCGGATGCATTGTCTCGTAGTTTTCCTGGAGGGGGTGATGTTGAGGTACCAGAGCCCATTTTGCAAAAGGGGGTGGTGGTCTCTGCATTACACTCAGGTTTGGAGGGGAGGGTGTTGGAAGCCCAGGGGGACGCCCCGGCCTCCTGCCCCTCGGGTAAACTGTTTGTGCCAGAAAATTTACGACTGGAGATACTAAAAGAACACCATAACTCCACACTGGCAGGACACCCAGGTAGTAGGGCAACCTCTGAGTTAGTGTCTCGTCGGTTCTGGTGGCCTAAATGGCGCCAGGAGGTGTTGAATTTTGTGTCTGCATGTGCTACCTGTGCTCGTTCTAAGGTAGATCATACTCGTCCGGCAGGGCGTCTTTTACCTCTGGCCATCCCCAACAGGCCTTGGGCGCACCTGTCAATGGATTTCATTACGGATCTACCAGTATCAGCGGGGAAGACTGTTATTCTGGTAGTTGTTGACAGATTCAGTAAAATGGTGCACTTTATTGCTCTTGCCGCATTGCCTAATGCTAACACACTGGCTCAGGTTTTTATTGACCACATCGTGAAGCTTCACGGGGTCCCTTCCGATATTGTTTCAGATCGTGGTACCCAATTCGTTTCTAAATTTTGGAAAGCTTTTTGTTCTCGTTTAGGGTTCATCTGTCGTTTTCTTCATCTTTCCATCCACAGTCCAACGGTCAGACTGAACGTACCAATCAAAACCTAGAGACATATTTGAGATGCTTTGTTTCCGAAAATCAGGAGGAATGGTCATCTTATTTACCGTTAGCTGAGTTCGCCATTAATAATCGTCGTCAGGAATCCACTGATAAGTCACCATTTTTTGGTGCGTATGGTTTCCATCCTCAGTTTTGTACGTTTAGTGAGGGGGGGGCCGTCTGGGATTCCCGAGGAGGAACGATTTGCGTCTTCACTTTCTTCAGTGTGGCAGAGTGTGCAAGAAAGTTTGAAGAGAATTGGTGGTAGATACAAACGTGCGGCTGATAGGAAGCGCTCTGAAGGTCCGGACCTTGGGGTGAATGACTTGGTGTGGTTGTCTACCAGAAATATCAAGTTGAAGGTTCCCTCGTGGAAATTGGGTCCGAGATTTATTGGTCCTTATAGGGTAATTAAGATCATTAACCCGGTGGCTTTTCGTCTGGAGCTACCTCAGACTCTAAGGATCCATAATGTCTTCCACAGATCTCTGCTTAAGAGATATGTAGAACCTCCTGAACCATTGCCACTACCGCCTCCACCGGTGGTTGTTGATGGCAGTCTTGAGTTTCAGGTAGAAAAGATTGTTGATTCACGATATGTTCGCCGCTCTCTTCAGTACCTGGTGCACTGGAAAGGTTATGGTTCCGAAGAGAGAATGTGGGTTCCAGCATCAGAGATAAAAGCGGACAGACTCATTCGGGCTTTTCATAGCTCCCATCCGGAGAGGCCTGGTCTTGAGGGTCCAGGGGCCCCTCGTAGAAAGGGGGGTACTGTCACGACTGTGACTGATCCAGACAGGTCTGGGAGGAGAAGGTCGCAGCGACTTGCTACTCGCGATAGCTTGTGAGTTTGCTCCGTGGTTCAGGGTATGTCATCTGGGTTTTGCCTTGTGAACCTTTTTGTCCTGACTGGGAGTTTGTAGGCATCCTTCTCAGGTGAGTCCTGTCTGCCACTCCCAGCTACTATATTAGTTTCAGTTTCACTTGCAGTCATTGCCAGATATAGTCCTTACTTCCAGTGCTACTCTGACCTTGGAAGGAGATCGATTGATGGTGTTGCTGTGGAGCTCTTGTCCGGCGTGGACTGTCGTGTTTGGGATCGCCTTCTCAGCTCGTGACTGGATAAGTCTATCTGCTGTAGATTGTTTGTTGTTGTCTTCCCCTGTTGTTCTCCTAGACGTGAGTGATGGTGACTAGCGCTCCCATCAGCCTTTCCCCAGTCCAGTGTTAGGGCGACTGAGGGTTTAGGCATCCAGCTCGCCGCACGGGTTCACACCCCGTCTAGGGTATCAGGGCAGACAGGTGCCAGCTTAGGGTGACTCAGGGGTGGCCATTCTATTTCCCATCCGTAGATAAGGGTCCCCGTTCCCCTCCGTCTGGTGCGACACGACTGCTGCTGGGATAGCGGTCGTGACACCAGCAGTGATGACGCCGTCATCTACCTAACTATCCCAATTCTATGTCTCCTTGAAAAAACACTTCAGGCGCTGATGGATGAGGATATGGCACAGGAGGAAGAGGATTAGGAACAGGGATCATTCTCATGGTTATCAGGCCAGTCGTCCACAGGTGGCTCAGAGGGTGTGCTCCTGCACCAACAGCGGCCAGGTACCCAACTGTCCAGCCAGGGAACAGTTTTGGGGGATGAGGACGATGATGATGAGGAGGAAGAGGATCCCCGTTTACAGCAAGGTGGCACCCACATCAGCTGGGGGGATACAGAGGACACAGGACAGCTTGTCGTTGTCTCTGGGCAGCCTGGCACACATGATCGACTAGATGCTGCAGTGCCCGCATTCCAACCGGGGCTGATTACTGGGTGGCCATCCTGCTGGATCTACAATACAAGGACAACATGCCATCCTTACTTCTGTCATTGGAGCGTGAACAGAAGATGTGAGAGTACAAGTGAACACTAGTAGAGGCGCTACTGATGGAGTTAACACATGACTGCGGGAGCTCAGTGGAAACACGAGGTGGAGATGGAGGAGGATGAGGAAGTCAACAATGCAACAGGGGCACCGTTAGCACCTCAGGCGTGAGCGTTAGCATGGCCGAAATATGGAAAAGCTTTGTCCGGCGGCCACAATATACAGCACCACCATCTGATATGGACCACCTTAGCAGGAGGCAGCGTTTCAGCAACATGGTGGAACAGTATGTGTCCACTCATCTGCATGTACTGCGGCAAGTGTATTGTCCGAACGTGTGTTTAGCATGGCAGGGGGTGTGATCACAGATCCACAGCCAATGTGGGCAAGCTCATATTCATTAAAATGAACCAGGCATCGATTCCACAGGACTTGCCCATATCTTTGACAGAGTAGAGAAGTATTCCGGCTGCACCCAGCCATTGTTATACTCCAGCGCAGTTTGTGAGTTCTGTTTGCCATTTCCCAATGTTTTGGGGCCTCCCCAAACCAAAAAAGAAAGAAAGAAAAATGTATTTTTTTTTTTTTAAACTCTCGGCTACCTCCTCCGACTCTTCTACCTACACCGCCACGTCCACCTGCTCCTCCACCCAAAACCTCCACCTCCTGGCTCAAGATTATTTATTTTATTTGCAGAGGTTGGCTAAAGGTCACACACATAATTAACAGACAAATAAAAATAAAAAAAAAACACAAAAACAGTGTTAGCTTCTCCTCCGCCTCCATCGCCGACCTAAACCGCCATGTCCACAGCCTTCTCAACTCCCTACTCTACTTGGACCTCCGCCTCCTGGTTCAAGATTATTATTTTTTATTTTCTTCTATTTTAATCGATTTCCATATTCACATTTGTTTGCAGGGCAATTGTCCAGCTCTTATCCTCATTTTGCTTCCTTTTGCAGGCCTCTAGCCCTTACTATGTCTATTTTACAGCCATTTTACTGCACCAAAGTTTGGGTCCCCATTGACTTCTATGAGGTTCAGGGTCAGGTCCGGGTCTAGTTTGAGTATCCGAACCAAACTTTGAAACAAAGTTCGGCCAAACCTGTCGAACCCGAACATCCACGGGTTCGCTGATCCCTATTCACATCCACAAGAAATAGATAAACCCGTCCACATGGCTAATACTGTAATTGTTGTGGATCTTTGATGTGCAATCCAAAGACCACAACAAACCTGCAACTTATGAATTCACTCCTACAGTTTTGCAAATTTTACGACTACTCATAGCCATGTCCATTTTTGTAGACAGATTTTAGAAAATCCTTGAGGTTAGCTAAAAACACATCAGGACTTTAGGACACACCTTATTTCTTATGCAATTTACAGGAGAATTCTGATTCATTTGTTAATTCAGATTTATACTTCCAATCGCACCTTGCCTATAATGCGTGTGTCCTTTTTGCTAATTGCCTTCATGGTTTTTCTCCCTTTGAGCTTTTATTGACTCAAGGGAAGTTCAAAATATTCTACAATAAACCTATTTAATCCCATGCTGCTATCGCCATTATGCTCCATCCATTCTACAAGAATAACATCAAGACGTTCCCTTCGTTCTCTGCACTGTGCAGCTATAGTTTGCTGGATATATCATTAACAAGTGTCATATTTCACTTGGGGGCCAGGATTATGTTGAGTCTTTTTGAAAACACCAATGAAACCCGTGAATGGATGCACAGTATTTTTAATTACACAGGACAAGCTTCTATTTCTTATAGGTAGCCAGTGATACTGGGAATTCTTTACACTAAATATCTTATGGAAATAATGATTAAGATATAGTCATTATTTTTTCTGTTACTAACAATAATCTACTTTATTGTGTTGTGTTCAAAACATTTTTTTTTTATATTTTACAATAAATGGATGATAGAAATGTGAGCATGACAACCTATTTTATTATTACTGGCATTTCAGGCCAGCCTTCATTCCATTTTTTTGTTTTTCTCCTGGTTTTGCTCATTTATCTCATCACTCTTGGAGGTAATGTGACCATCTTCCTCCTTGTTTGTCTAGATCATCATCTCCATACACCCATGTATTTTTTCTTAGCCAACTTGTCTATCTTGGACATTAGTTGTTCTACAATCACTCTTCATAAAATCCTTACTTCTTTTATATCAGGAGATAACACTGTCTCAGTTTCAAAATGTCTTGTGCAAATTTTTGCCTTTTTGTCATTGACTTGTGATGAATTGCTGGTTTTGGCAGCTATGAGTTATGATCGTTATGTTGCTATCTGCAGACCTTTACATTATCATCGTGTCATGAATTCTAAGCTTTGTGTACTTTTGGCCTGTTTATGTTGGGTATGTGGTTTCCTTGAAAGCCTACCAACTTTTATGAAGACCTTTGAATTAACATGTTATGAGTCCAACATGATCAACCATTTCTACTGTGACATTGTGCCTGTCCTGAAGCTGTCATGCAGTGACACATCTTTTCTCCAGCTCTATATTCTCACTGTAGGGGTGATGGTTTGTGGTTTTACACCATTTGCCCTTACGTTCATCTCCTACATTTTCATAATTGCCGCTATCTTGTCCATACGTTCTAGCAGTGGCAGACGTAAAGCCTTTTACACATGTTCCTCTCACCTTATAGTTGTCGTCTGTCTCTATGCTTCTCTTTTTTTGCAATATCTGAGGCCGACGTCATCCATCAATTTAGGTTCAAATAAATATTTTTCTTTGTTTAATGCAGCTGCTGTCCCTATACTGAACCCCCTGATCTACAGCCTAAAGAATAAAGATGTGAAAGCGGCTATAAAGAGAAGAATAAGATTTGATTTAGTATCAACCAGTATTCGGGGTCATAATCAGGAAATTTAAACCTTAACTTGTATACTTGTGGGTACACACCTCTTTCAACAATCTAAAGGCAAAAAGACAGACTGAAACCTAGAGTCCATGATGCGTCCTGCACAGCCCAGCAAGTGGCTGACACCTGTCAGACCATGGTCATGGATAGTGTTGAGTAAAGCGCGCATCAGATCATAGATCCAAAGTTGCTTCATTCATAACATCATTCTCCATACAGCATTCAAATGTATGGGCATCGCGGAGGTGAAATTGTCAAAAGACTTCAATGAAGAACTTCAGCATTCGATTTTACAACTTTTAAAACCATTTTAACCTCCCTGACGGTATTCCCGAGCGTGACTCGGGGTTAATTTTCGCTGCCAGAAGCGGTAACCCCGAGTCACGCTCGGGGTACATTGCAGAGGGAGCGGCGGGTGTCTTTACCTAATCCCGGCGATCCAGCGATGTTCCCCGCTGTGATCGCCGGTGAGAGCCCCGGCGGATGTCTAATCTCTCTTCCTGGTTTCGTCTCTGTGAGCCGCAGCGCCTCACAGAGGCGGAACTGGGCGGGAGATTCAAAAAAAATACATTGTATAAAAGTCAAACACACACATAAAGTTAGGTGATACAGTGGAATCCTGTCAGATTACACTATCACCTCAGATTTGACAGATTTGACATCTGATCATTCTACACTGCCCTGGCTGCCCTTTTAGCTGTTTTTTCTAAGCAAAAAAAAAATATATTTTTTACCATGGCATCAAAGCGTCACTTTAGCATCACCAAAGCGGGTTTGGATCAGATAATTGACAGCGACAGCGACACAGAGCCCCTCGCAGAATTGAGCGACAGCGATAGCGATTCGTGGAAAGATTCGTCATCCGACTCTGACACTGACCAGAGAAGTGGCGACAGCGACGAATCTGCACTTGGCTCAGTGAGGTGCGCTCTTGGTGCCCTATTGATTGCGGTATGGATGCAGTACCACCGCCAAGATTCCCGTTTACAGGATCGCCTGGGATGAAGGTAGACGTTGATCACAATGATCCTTTGGCGTACCTAAAATTATTTCTGACGGATGACGTCATTGAAAAGATTGTCACGGAGACAAACTGCTACAAAGAGCAGCAATCCACTACTCTGCACAGCAGATTTTCCAGAACCAGAAAATGGGAACCGGTGAGTAAGGAGGACATATGGAAATTTCTGGGGCTAATACTTCTTCAGGGGGTGGTGGGGAAACCCCTGCAGAAATGGTACTGGACTACCAATAAATTGCTGGCAACCCCATTTTTTGGCACCATCATGTCCGAGTACCGATTTTCCCTCATAATGAAGAATTTACACTTCACCAACAATGAGGAATTTGACGAAGCCACACATCCAGCGCCAAAACTGAAGAAGATCTGGGAAGTATTCCAAATGATCATAACCAATTTCCAGCAGGCCTATGTGCCAGACAGAGACATCAGCATTGATGAAAGTCTGATGGCTTACAAAGGACGCCTCAGCTGGATTCAATACATCGCATCCAAGAGAGCGCGGTTTGGAATAAAATCCTATATGCTCTGCGAGTCTACAACTGGCAATATATGGAATTCCATCATATACACCGGCAAAGGAACACAATTCAACCCCAGGTACAGCGGCTATGGGATGGCAACGTCATCAGTCCTTTCACTGCTTGAACCATTGCTCAATCAGGGGTATTGTGTGACAACAGACAACTTTTACACGTCGCCTGAGCTGTACGAGTTTCTACTAAAAAACAAGACTGACGCATATGGAACCGTTAGGGCCAACCGACGTGGCCTGCCATGTATGTTTTCCAAGAAAAAACTGAAAACAGGAGAAATGGTGGCCTGGCAGAAAGGAAAGATGATGGCAATGCGTTGGCGTGACAAAAAAGACGTGTGCCTAATGAGTACAGTACATAACACCTCCACTACCACGGTCCACACAAGAGGTGGGAAAGATGTCATAAAGCCACAACTTGTGATCGACTATAATAACACCATGGGAGGAGTCGATAGAGCCGATCAGGCGATGACATTCTATCCAGCTATGCGGAAGCAACAAAAAAAATACTACAAAAAAATATTCAGGCATCTCCTGGAAACAATGTCTGTGGAATGCCTATATACTGCACAGAGGAAAGAGTGACAAGCCTCTTGTTCACTCTGACTTCATCTGGAAGGTGGCGGAGCAGATTTTTGTGAACTACCAAACGCCATCAGTGGCCGTGAACAGATCTGGACGTCGCGCTGTTGACGTTGTAAACCCAGAGAGGCTGACTGGTCGTCACTTTATGGATTACATCCCGCCAAGCGCAAAAAAGGCAGCACCTACAAGGATGTGTGTAGTTTGCTGCTCAAAGCGAGATGGAAATGGAAAAAAAATCCGAAAGGAAACCAGGTTCCATTGCCCTGATTGTGACGTTGGTCTATGTGCAGTCCCATGTTTCAAAATTTACCACACCCAGGATGTTTACTGAATTTTCTTTTGTTTGACAAATTTCATTATTTATTACATTACTGAATAAAATTATATTATTTATTAGATTATAACTCATGATTTTATTTTTTCGAACTTTATCACATCTGAGAGGTCTACTAGAGTCTTTATTGGTCAGGTTTAAGTAAGTAATTACTAAGAATTGCAGGCCTACAATACATAACACCAAATTTCCATGCAAAAAAATGGTACCGCTTTTGGAACAAAATTCCTGACATAATCATACCGCCAGGGAGGTTAAAACAATAATCTGGTCGGCCTCGGCACCAAGGTACCAGTCGGCCTATTTCAACCTTCTCTGGCTGACACCTCAGGGCAGGACTGCTTCCACCACTGGGAACCTCTACTGCAGCAGCAGAAGAGAGTCTGTTCACTGCATGGTCTGACTCTCTTGCAACATGGGCAGAGGTGTTACTGAGCACTACTTAAAGCTCAATGCCGATTATGCTCCACAAAGTCCTTCACTGTTTAAAAAAAGATTTGCACCTAAAGAAAATCCAAGCGAGCCAGCTTGTGACACTGCACTCTGACCGTACCCTGCAGAAATTAATTTTTCATGCTTTAGTGGACTTCAGTCACTTTACAGAAGCAGAGAGGAGGGACCACAGAATATTGAAACTGCAGATAACTCTTTTTTTTTCTGTCCTTTTAAAAACAATAATTTATCCCCCACCCCCAACCACTCCAGATTGACCAACAATTGATGATATAATACAGCACTAACCTTGCAATATTGGGCCAAATCTGATCAACGACTTACAACCTTCTGCTTTTATGCTACTTCCATGGAAACAATTAAAAAAGAGAGAGGCTCTTGAATCTCCGACATGTAACATCTTCATGGTGACACCTTGGGTTATGTGTAATTACCTTCGGATATGCTTCAACAGTGAAATCCAAAGACACATCTAAATCCAACCTATAGCCCACCTCAGCCGCATCAGTCATACAACAATCGTAGTACAGCCGCATCCCAGCACTATTAGCAGACAGTAGCTCACCATTGATGCCTAGTCATTTCCTCCCAGCCTAGTTGTGTTCCTAAGTGTTCCCTGCAAAATTACAAGCCATCACAATTGCCAAACACGTCTTCATAATCTGCATATCATTGCTGCATAACAGTGTAGCACTGTCTCAGATCACCACCATCACACAGCATTTGGGAGAACTGGAAGCCCACCGTATAACAGATATTACTTCAACCAACCAAATGGCCTACCAACTTAATATCACCGTCTGTTACCTCCTTGACAAAATTGACAACTTGGAAAACAGGAACTATATGAGAAATTTTTGGTTCATCTGAATCACCAAATCTATTCAAAAGATAGACCTCTCCATTTCCTGGCCAGAGACTTCATAATAGATCTTGGGTTGTCATTTCCAACAGACTTACAATACAATTCATTGAACGAGTGCCCGCTTGAGAGGTATGCAGCCCTAGGGGCGAACTGACCATTCAGGCACTTGGGCATGGACAGAGGGCCCGTGGCCACTATGGGGCCCCATCAGGCCCTGCTGGCCACTGCCTCTGCTCCACCGGCTCCATGTGTCCCGATCCTATCCATCACTATGCGAGTGGCATGGCTCGCATAGTGAAGGACTCACTGTGAATACTAATCAGCGCTTCCATTTTGGAAACGCTGATTAGTACCGGAGGACCGGGAAGTGGTGAAGGATCAATACTCACGGCTTCCTGGTCCTCGGCTGTCGGCTATGCAGGGCTGCGCACAGCGTGAGTCACTCTGTGACGTCACGCTGTGCTCACCAGCCGACAGCAGGAGGAAGAAGATTGCGGTGCCGGTGAGGGGCGGCGGAGTCCAGGAGCAGGAGAGGTAATTGTTTTATTTATTTTTGCTGGGGGCATAATGGCCCGGCTGCTGGGGGCTGAGGCATAATGGGGGGCCTGAGAGGTGCATAATGGGGGCTGAGAGGCATAATGGTGGCTGGCTGAGAGGCATAATGAAGGCTGAGAGGCATAATTGGGGCTGATGAGAGGCATAAGGGCTGATAATGGGGGCTGAGAGGCATAAGGGCTGATTATGGGGGCAAATGAGAGGCATGGGGGCTGATAAGGGGGTGATGAGAGGCATGGGTCTCTCATCTGAGGTCTGATTGGGGGTCATTTACATTGGGGTCTGAGCTGAGATCTGATTGGGGTCTGATTTGAGGTCCTATTGGGGTCTTATTAACATTGGGGGTCTGATTGGTGGTCTTACCTGAGGTGTAATGAAAAAATTTTTTTTTCTTATTGTCCCCCAATAAAACCTAGGTGCATCTTATAGGTATCCTTCCTGAACTGCAGAGCGGTGCCCACTTCCAACCCTAAGCCCAGCTGCCCACTGCCCAGAGCACTGATCCTGAGCCTGCTGGGGTCTTCAGAACTGTAAGTATTTACAGTAATTCACTGTCAGCTATATTATATATATTACTTGTTTTATGTGAGTAAGGGTGCTGGGTGGCTAGAGAAGGGGGTGGGGGGATGGAGAAGGGGGAGGGAGGGGTGGATGGAGGGGTAAAGTACTATCTGCACATTGTAAAAAAAAATAATAATAATCTGCAAAATACTTTATATTTGTGTCAGAAGTGAAGTTGTGCTTTTCAAATTTTTAGAATAATGATACAGCCATTTTATTTGATATTTTTGTGCTGATTCTTTTTCCTCCTCTATATTAAGGGACACTAGAGTCACCAGAACCACAACAGCTAAATGTAGTAGTTCTGGTGTCTATAGCATGTCTCTGCAAGCTTTTTAATGTAAACACTGCCTTTTCAGAAAAAAAGGCAGTAATTACATTGCTGCCAAGGAACACCTCTAGTGGCCACTCATCAGACGGCCACTCATCAGACGGCCACTAGAGGTGCCTCCTAGGCCAGTGTTGCACAACGTGCAACACTGGCATTCACGCTAAACACTCCTCATAGAAATGCATTGATTCAAAGCATCTCTATGAGACCACGCATGCGCAATAGCCTCCCAATGCTCCCTTATGGGAAAGCAGTGGGTTGGCTATGATATACTCACACACTGCACATTCCTGTGCATTGTATTGATGAGGTGATCTGTAATACACTCACAAACTGCACATTCCTGTGACTTATATTGCTGTAGAGCTTGCGATACTCACACACTGCACTTTTCTATGCATTTTATTGCCGAGGTGATCTGTGATGTACTTGCACATTGCACATTACTGTGAGTTGTATTGCTGTGGAGCTATGCGATACACTGAGTCTGAGATACACTTGTGTTGTGGTGAAGGGCATGAAATTTCTTTTTTTAATTAGTAAACATTTATTTTGAACATAGTGAAGAGAAATTCTTTACCAAGTGTAGGTGATGCGCGCGGTGCTCGATGTGGGTGGGGCTGTGTGTGGGTGTGGCTTGAGGGTGGACGGGGACACAGGGGCCCCATAATCTCCTATTGGCCAGAGGCCCCATGAGTTGTCAGTCCACCCCTGTGTAGCCCTTAGACAATAAGTAACCATGAATTTCTTTTCCATTGTTTTTTGAGAAGCTATTTAACCCTGTATGCAAATACATATTTGATAAGGGCATCTGCTTCGAGCTCAAATAGCCAGTCTGACTCAAGGTGACACAAAACAGCCATGTTTCATTGTTTGACCTGCAGTTGCATGAGCCAACTTTTTGCCACCTGACTTTCCAAGAAGAAACAAACCTCAAAATGGATGGTGATCCAGCTATTTTTAGCCAACAACTGTAGGCATCACCAGTACAATGTTATTGTTTGCTCATTGTTTCCTTCGAAAAAATTATAGCTCCCTTCCTTTCAGTGAGGACTTGCAGAGTACCACACTGACGCCCCAGAACAACCTGTTTCCTTTCCTCCCTGGTCACTGGTGCAACATTTATGGGATTCCCAAATCTCTCATTTTTACTAAAATGGCTGCTACACGTGTGAGGACATGGAGAAAGGAACTCTGGGAAGGCGGGATCACCCATAATGCCATGCATGCAGCCAATCAGCATCCAGCCCTCTGATGTCACAGCCCTATAAATAGCGGCAGCCATCTTAGATTCTGCCATTTGCCAGTGTAGTTAGTGCAGGGAGAAACGTCAGCAGGCCCTAGGGACAGTGATAGAAAAAACGTCAGTGTGATTGCAGGGAAAGATTTTTCAAGGTGTAGGGAAAGGATAGGGAGGAATCATTCCACAGCATTTATGTAGAACAGGGTTCGTAGGGGAGGTTACAGCCTGGGTAATAGGAACATTCCTATTACACCTTGCAGCACTGACTGGGGATCCAAATTGCCATTATACAGCTCTGTAATTCCAGCAAACCGTTATTATTGGGGTGCAAGTGCTGTTTGATACAGGGATTGAGTTTATTACCAGGCAATATTTCTACGTCTTATTTGCCCTTGTGCGGTGCAGTTATCTTTAGTAAAGGCTTTTGTGGGGTGTTTTAGCAGAATAAGAAAAAATATATCTGCCGCTCAGTGGTGCAGTTATTTCTTGTTAGGCCTTTTGTGACGTGTATTAGTGCAAAAAGAAAAAATATATTTGCCTCTCAGCGGTGCAGTTATTTCTTGTTAAGCTTTTTGTTACGTGTATTAGTGCAAAAAGAAAAAATATATTTTCTGCTCAGCGGTGCAGTTATCTGTAGTAAAGGCTTTTGTGGGGTGTTTTGATTTCCTTTTTATTTATTTATTGGATCTAACAGTATGTCAGACAGAGACGTGCCAAGCCCTGCACAGGGGAGTGGCAGAGGCCTAAATGTTCCTGGCGCCTGTAGAGGTTGCAGCAGAGTAAGGGGCCGTGGCAGCAGGGGTCATTTCCAGAGGCCTGAGCTCTCAGTGTCAGCTAGCGGTTGTGTCATGACCAGCAACCCAGCTGTTCTTGAATGGTTGACTCGTTCTTCGACTTCGTCGCAAGTGACATCAGGCACCCCCAGCCAAGAGTCAGTGGGTTTGTCTGACACAACCCTTAGTTGCCATGGCCCGGGAGCTGGCCCTGTGCCCTCACCTGTCCTCAACTTGCCTCTGTCCTTTTCTGTTCCCAGAGCCACAGAAGTATTGTATGCTGTGGGCTCAGCTCCACTATTCAGCGAGGACAAGCTACTAGAGGACAGTCAGCAGCTACTGCCCAGCCAAGATCTGCCGAAGACATCCGCCGCTTCCTCCACTAGGCGGGAAAGTAGTGGCGAGGAGAGTGGCATGGGAGCTGGTGTTGCGAGAGGTCAGGCTCCTGACCCAGAGATGGTTGAGGAGGACATCAGTGATGTGCAGATAGTACTCGATGATGATGATAATAGCTGATCACACTTGGATGCCGGATGACGAAGGGGCTTCATCATCATCGGGAGAAGAGGGTGGCGGCTTTTCCGTGAGCCAGCGATGGAGCCAGCAAGTTGCAAGTGTTACTGAGATTCAGCAGGGTGGCATCAGTGGGAGGTCGGGAGCCAAACATGCCCAGGGTAGACCACCTGCTACGCAGGAGTCTACCTGCCCTTGAAATAGTGGTGCAGGGATTCACGGAGGCAGCGGCGGTAGCAGTCAGTTGGTGCGTAGTGTTGGGGGTAAAATCACCTACTCAGCTAGTGGCAGTTTTTTGTTAAGCCACCAGAGGAAGTGAATATGGCCATATGTAGAATCTGTGGGCAGAAGGTGAAGCGTGGCCAAGGTGACAATGTTGGCACCACCGCCCTGCATCAACATATGCAGCATCACCATAAAGTGGCCTGGGAGAACTGTGGCTCCAATGTGGTGGTCCAGCCTGCCGCAGCAACCGCTGCATCACCTAGTGGCACGCACCCGGTTTCAGGCAGTCAAGGCTCCACCACCTCAGCCGAAGGGAGCTGTCTGTCATTATCATCATCTGCTGGTCCTGATGCTCCTGCTCCTCCTCCTCGTCACTCATTCTGTCAGCAATCGATCACCGAGGCGATTGCCAAGACATAACAGTATGTGTGCACTCATCCAACAGCGCAGAGGCTGAAAGTGCTCCTGTCCAAGTTGCTGGTGCTGCAGTCCCTCCCTTTCCAAGTGGAGGACTCTGCACTTTTCAGAGAACTGATGGCTTCTGACGAGTCGAGATGGAGAGTCCAAAGCCATCATTTATTTCCCAAAAAGGCAGTACCAGCCAGAACATAAGGTGGGCCAGTCCTTGAGCCTTTCGGTGTCTGACAAAGTGCACGGCAGCGCCGACTTGTGAAGCTGCAACTATGGTTAGGGACAACATATGTCCTTTACGGCCCACTGGGTGAATGTGGTTCCTGCACAGCCACACCAGCAACTTGGCCAGGTGACGCCGCTTCCGCCTCCATGTTGCCATGCCGTTAATCCAGCGACAATGTCCGTCTCTGCCTCCTCATCCTCCGCCGTGTCCTCAGCCTCCACTACAAGGGAAATTCACAGTGCCCCTCAAGCATACCACATGTGCAGGGCACGGCGATGTCACGCGGTTCTGCGCCTCATTGCCATGGGCGAACGGAGTCACACAGGGGAGGAATTGCTCCTTGTCCTTCAGCAAGAAATCGAATCCTGGATTTTTTCGCGACAACTGAAAATCGGAACCATGGTGACCGACAACGGGAAGAACATTGTGTTGGTGCTGCATCAAGGAGGGCTGAGCCATGCGCCCTGCATGGCCCACATGTTCAATCTGGTTGTCAAGCGGTTCCTGAAGTCTTCCACCCATCTGCAAGAATGGAGACATCATTAAAATGGCCAGGAAACTTTGCATGCATTTCAGTCACTCGTACACCGCGAAGCATACCCTCCTTGAGCTGCAGCGGCAGAATGGCACCCCAACATAGGCTGATATGCAATGTTTCAACCTGTTGGAATTTCACCCTCCATATGTTGGACCGACTGTACGAACAGAGAAAGGCCATAAACGATTTGCTGATGATCCAAGTGGACAGGAGTATTCCCCTTTGTAACTTAGATGTCAGCCAGTGGCAGCTCATGCGTGACACCTGCCGTTTGCTCACACCCTTTGAGGATGCCACGTTATTTGTCAGTCGCCAGGACTACGGGATGAACAACGTCATTCCAATGCTTCATGTCCTGGAACAGATGCTGGTAAATCTGGCTGGTCAAGAGACTGGAGACGTAGCGCCTAGATCTCACGGCCACATGAGCCCTGTGGGGGCTGAACTAGAGGAGGAGGACATTGGAGCACAAGCAATGTGTAGCGAAATGGGTGGTTTTTCTACACAGGTGACAGGAGAGGAGAAGCAGGAGCAGCCGTAGGAGCAATAGCGAGATGAGGAAGATGAGGCAGATGATCTAGGCACACCGTGGCAGTATGCAGTGGAGATGGAGGCAGGGAGTCCCTCCGAGTCACTTGAGGGATGACTTCTGGCTCTCCACCTTGTTGGACTCTCGCTACTGGTCCAAATGGGGGGCCTTTTTTACACCCACTGAGAGAGAGGACAAACTGAACTACTATAGAGACATCCTACTGTATGTGGTCAGTTGGTCGCTGCCTATTTGTGCCATCGTCCATCCTCTCGCAGGTCTGACCAGGGGGGGGGCCCTCAGCGCTCACGTTCCTCTGCCATGGCTGCTGTGGCAGGGTGGGGGGGGTAGGAGCAGTTCCAGCTCCATCAGCAATATCTTGAGTCTAGAGTTGCTGATGAGCAGCTTTCTTCACCTGCCTAGTGAAGAAACTACCAGCAGGTGGTGGCATACTTGGACAGTACCCTTCCAGCCCACATTGAACATCCGCTGGACTACTGGGCAGCCAAACTGGATTTGTGGCCGCAACTGGCAGAGTTTGCCCTGAAAAAGCTGCCCTGCCCGGCCAGTAGTGTGGCATCACAGCGAGTGTTTAGTGCTGCGGGGGCCATAGTGACCACAAGAAGAACTCTCCTGTCCACCCAAAATATGGAGAGACTGACCTTTGTCAAGATGAATCAGGCGTGGATCAGCCAGGATTTCCACCCACCAATTCCTGATGCATCAGACTAGATCATCCATGGTGCCACACCAACACTTTGACAAAAGAGACCGGTTTCTTCTGGCTACCTGCCTCAGCTACTATTCTGATGTTGCCACCCGCCTGATGCCACACATCTGATGGAAAGTGCTCCTTTTTTCACCCACCATCTTCATCGGGTACTAGTATTGCCACCCACCTCCACATTATGTCACCTTGCCACTCTGTGGCCTCCTGATGCTGCCGCCACCTCCAGACTCTGTCATTGGGCCACTCTGTGGTCTCCTCATGCTGCTGCCACCTCCACACTATGTCACCTTGCCACTCTGTGGCCTCCTGATGCTGCCGCCACCTCCACACTCTGTCATTCGGCCACTCTGTGACCTCCTGATGCTGATGCCACTTTCAGACTCTGTCATTGTGCCCCTCTGTGGCCTCCAGACACTGCTGCCACCTCCACACTGTCATTGTGCCTTTTTGGTTTGGCTGACATCATCATTTATTTAACCAGTCTTCTGATCTGTCAGAAGGAAGGAAAAATGAGACGCACAACAGATCATCTCTGTGTACCAGCTGTAAGGCCTTTATGGCCCCATCAGAATTGGCTTATGATTTGGTAGCCAAAAACAGGAGTGGGTACAAAACACAGAAGACATGAAAATATTCTGTTCACGTGGCATCTCTGTTTTGGATCCACTCCAGTTTTTTTGGGGCATTAGTAATAGTGATGGATTACTGATCAAATGCTGACCGAGTGAAGGCAGATGCTCCACAGACGGTGTAAAAGGAGCGTGCTTCTTCTTGGCGCTAACATCGACCTATAAGGCTGAGTTCATACTTGAGTTATTTGGTAAGTTTTGGCCGCGTGACTGCTCAAATAAGTGAAGTGTGCAGTGATTCTGAAAGTGATGCCTGTCATCTGCATGTCATACTGACTCTTTTTTTAACGCTATTCACCGCAAATAAATTCGGATAGAACTGAATTTTTTCAGAAAAATCAGCGAACTGGCCCAATAATTTTTTTTGTAAAATTTGATCATCTCTAATCACATATATTGAACGGGTCAGTCACAGGAAGTCAGATGAGAGGTTAGTGGAGGAGAGGAGAGTATGTAGCTGCTGCTGTGTGCCCATGGGCACTCTCCAGTAGGGCAAGATATATAAGAAACCTAGCTCAAGAGCTACTGGATCCCTTTTTGCAGTGCCACGGTCCAGAAGCCAGAGGTGAAGTGGACTTATTGTATTGAAGCAACCTGTGCAAATAATGGAGCAGAAGTCTGATGCCTGCCGCTAGGGAGACCACCCTGTTGGTTGCCAAATTCTACTCAGAGATCCAAGTACTGAAAGGCTGGGTTATCAGAGGGAGACCAGAACCAAGGAAACTATCACTCTCTCACTCTAGTCAAGGTGGAACCTGCCTAAAACTTCTTCACGAAGCCTGTTGTCTGGAGTTGCAGCTCAGCATTATTTTGTGAACCAAGGCATTATTTGTGTGGATGCTAACTACCTCAAGGTAGATATTTAAAGTAAAGTTCCAGTTTTTTTAATAGCTGACTCTCTCCTTATTCATCACTATCCCTCATTGCACCTTGCAGTGCTGGTGTCACAAGCACCAGGGACCCTGCCTCCGCGGCACCTTAAAAACCATAACACCAAGGGCACCTTAACCACCATCTGACAGGAGTCCCTGTACAACAGAGTGTGCCCCGAAGGAACTGGTGCTGTCCTTTCAATCACTGCACACCGGCCCAGGGAGCTCTACAGAACAGTGAGTAAACAACTACTACCCCATCGGCCCGCCAACACTCACATATTGCCCCTGCGGCTCGGTCACTGCACATGTGGTTGACTCTGCACATTTTAGAGAACTGATGGCTTGTGCCCATCCAAGGTTGAGAGTCCCAAGCCAACATTACTTTTCCAAAAAAGCTGTACCAGCCCTGCACACGTACATTGAGCAGAAGGTGGGCCAGTCCTTTGGCCTCTCGGTGTCTGGTAGAGTTCATGCCAGCACTGACATTTGGAGTTGTCAAGGGCAATATTTGTTGTTCACAGCTAACTGGATAAATGTTGTTCTGACCCAGGCACACCAGCAACTTGGCCAGGTGATGGCAATGCCACCGCCGCATTGTATTCATAAGATTTCTGCACCAATGTACTCCCCTGACTCCTCATCCCACACCTTGTCCTCACCCTCCCCTCTAAGCACAGTTCATTGTGGTCCTCCAGCATATCACTGCAAAAGCTGTTAAAAATGTCCAGGAAACCGTGCAAATCACGCCTTATATGAGCTGCAAAGGCAAAATGCTCTTCCCCACCATCATCTGATAGGCGACATTTCAACCCGTTGGAACTCCACACTCCATATGTTAGACCACCTGTACGAATAGAGGAAGGCAGTCAACGATTTCTTAATGCTGTAGACAGACAAGTCTATTCTTCGATGTAACTTCCACGTTAGTCATTGGCAGCTCATGCGTGACGTGCCGTTTGCTCATGCCCTTTGAGTGGCCACTTTGTCAGTTGGCAGAACTACGGGATGAATGATGTCATTCCACTCCTTCACATCCTGGAGGGCATGCTGAGAAATCTGATTGGAGAGGGGACAGAAGATGTGGCAACTACACCCCACGGCCACCGGAGCCCTGAGGAGAATGAACTGGAAGAGGAGAAGGATGAGGAGAAGGACATAAATGCCCAGGAATTTTATACATAAGTAGTTGGTTTATCTGCCCAAGTGACAGGAGAGGAGCTGGAGGGCAATGACAAAGATGACACAGATGACCCTAAAAGACTGTGGCAGTATGCAGTGGAGATGGAGGCAGGGAAGCCCTCCGAGTCCCTTGTGCAAATGGCCAGATGCATGCTTTCATCTTTATGTAGTGACAGCAGCATTGTCAGGATTCGCCAGACTACTGGTTATCCACATTGTTAGACCATTGCTACTGGTCAAAAATGGGGGCATTTTATAGATCTTCTGAGAGGGATGCAAAAATGGACTTCTATAGAGACATGCTGTATAATCGGTTGGTCACTACCTACAAGCACCATCATCCAGCCTCACGAAGGTCTGACCGGGGGGACCCTCTAGGCTTACGCTCCACTGCCATGACTGGTTGGGGGGAGGCAGGTGCAGCACCAGCTCCATAAGCAGCAAGTTAAGTCTGATGAGCAGTTTTTTTCAGCTGCCTTCTGAAGAAACCAACCAGTAGCAGTTGGACATGCAGCAGAACCTCAACCAGCAGGTGGTGGCATACTTGGACTGCACCCTGTTGCCCATGATCCAAGATTATCTGGACTAATGAGCATGTAAATGTGACGTGTGGCCACAAATGGCTGAGTTTGCCATGTTCAAGCTTTCCTGCCCAGCCAGAAGTGTGGCATCAGAGCGGGTGCTGCTACTGACAACCTCCCCACTCTGTCATGGGGCCACTACTGTCACTGCTACTAATACTGCTAAAGCCACTCTCCCCACTCTGTCATGGGGCCACTAATTAAATATTGTTGCACTGCACAGTTATGTACACGGCGATAAGTTGTAGCAGAGTCTGTAGTTTAGCAGTCTCCTACTCTCTCCCTGCAGTCTCCTTGAACTCTACCTGCAGTTTAAGTTCCAAGCCTTCACACTGAGAATGGACCACCAAGTGGTAAGAATATGATTTGGCAGATTGGCCTGGGTATACTTAATTTATCGTGATTTGTGACAAATTAATTCAGAACAAATCAAATTTCTTATCGATCTTGTAAGATCCTCACCTGCTTTGCACTCCAGGGGAACCAAGAGGGGTCCTCGTGGAGTTGCGGGACAGGTTATGCGTGTCTCTGATGCACCAGCGCTGACCCCTTTGCGAACCAGTGCGGGGATGCGTTCGCGTGGACATCGGAGGGGAGGACCGTCGGAGTCCCGGGGACAGAGTGGCCAGGCGAGTGACAAGACGCCGCGGCCAGGGTTGTCTCCGGTGTCTCCTGCGACTTCCGTTTCCACATCTGGGTCCACGCGCTCGCATACTCGCGCTGAGTCAATCATGCGTCCGTGCGTACGCACGAGGGCAGGTTCGCAAAGGGATACACGGTCGCGAGTACGCGCTTCTTATGCGCTTCGTCGACCAGTGGCGCATAATATACTGACTCACAAGAGCAAAGTGGATTAGGGAGCCAGCCATGGGTTAATCAACTTGTGATTGCCTTAGGCCATGTACTCAGGTGCAGGGCAATTTGTTCACCTATGGTAGTGGACACTTGGCACCCTGGGATTGGTCAGCAGGCATTTAAAAGGAGGTCTCTCAGGGTGATCAGTGCCCACTGTTATTTTCCCTCAACCAGGTATAGGTCACAACTGCTAGTGACTGAAGACTGCCAGGAACTTTGTCCTTTGCAGCGGACCCAAGATCTGGAGTGACTCGACTGCCAAGTGCACAGCATCATTCAGCACTGGTTGGGACTATTCCTGGAATCTCCTTGCCTGGTTTTTGTTATTATTCCTTGTTACCAGCAAGTGTCCTGGACGTTTATGTTTCTGGTGAATAAACACCTTTTTGCTTTCATCACTGGTCTGTTTGTTGGTGCCTTGCATTACAGATCTTCTGTGAAGCTGCTGAATCGAATTTTTCAAAACTTTGGTCATCTCTAGTGATTACCCCCTGACTGGCATTGGATGTGTACCTTCTGATACAGCCTCTTTCTTGTTAACACACTCTACAACCAACTCCCCTTGTTGTCTTGGAATATGGCAGGACTGAACTCCCTTATAAAATGGAAAAACATTCTGTCATATCAGAAGAGCCCATCCTGACATTACTTTTTACAGGAAACACATTAGCAAACTGGTGACCCTTGTTCCCTCAAGGCATCTTGGATTAGTCGTTGTGCAGCTGCCCCTTACACATTTAAATGGAGAAAAGGAGCCATACTCCTGTGTAACTCCTTACTGTGCAACATCCTAGAAGCCTACACAGACTCTTGATGAGAGATCCCTACTAAGCAGGCTTCTTCAAAGTATATCACATATTCAGACAGCACTCCAGTGATAATTGCAAAGTGAAATATCTATTCAGCCAGATTGGTTAGTATACTGTACATCAGTATAGCATAGCGACGTTTCGGGCCTATGTCATTTGAAGCCCTTTATCCAGCAGTAGGCATAGTTGCACTCCCAAATGCCGGCCGTCATGTGGATGCACACCGGCGGGGCGCCATTTTAAATAGGAACATACCCTTGTCCGACTTGCGCCCACTGTGGGCGACCAATGTGACGAAGGGCCCAACCTTCTCACACTCCCCTACTGGAAAAATATTCCACATTAGAGGCCACTTCTCCTGCCACACCAACTTTGTAGTTTATCTAATTAAATTCCTGTGTGGTTTAGGTTACGTAAGGGAAACGACCCAGAAAATAAAAGACAGAATTTGTCAACACAAAACAAACATACGTATAAGAAAAATGGAATCCCCATTAGTGGAACGTTTCTCCCAACACAAATCCAGTTGTTTTTCCAGGTGATTGACTGGATCCCCCCTCCAAGACGGGGTGGTGAAAGAGAACGGATGCTCAGAGAGATTGAGAAATGAGATGGATCCGACGCCTTAATACCCTGCACCCTGGGGGTTTGAATAAGGACTATTGCTTCATATGACATAAATCTCAGATCTAAATATGATGATTCTCATGTAAATAGAGGAATAATTAATTACTAATGTTTATCAATTAATTTGCATAGTAACTTGTTACCCTAATATTTGTTTTACAAATAATAATCTTTACCTGTCTCCCTTCCTTTACAGGGCTGTGGATGTCCAGTATCGGGTGGAGACACTCGGGAAGCAATTTAATATCTGCCTGGTCCACTGTCTGTCGATTTCTCCAAAAATCTCTCCCATATTAACGTATGCCCTACCTAATGTCTTAAATGCCTCTCAATATGCCTCCAATATGTTCTGTTATGCCCTTTTCCAAGATGGCGACTGGAACCTCTTCACTTAGTATGCATGTACTCGACTCACCGGCTCATGCCTACTCTCCGCCCCCTCATGTGAGCCGAGGCATTCCCGGTCACGTCCTCTTCCTAGTTAAAATGGTGCTGGCCAGTGTGCACCCACATGACGGCCAGCGTTTGGGAGTGCAACTACGCTCACTGGTAAGTGTTGCCTAAGCACTTTAGTTTTGTACTTTGCCTCATTCTACTAACCTTTGTCGCGATCTTTTCTGCTATATGCTAGTCAGGTAGCGGGCACCTCCCCCACTATGTTATATACCTAGCTACCATGTGTCCACTATGAATCCCTCCAGTTACTCTGTGTCCTTTTCTGAATCACTGGAACACTAACACTATCCCTGCAAGACCCTAAGATGGCTGGTTTGTGTCTGTAATAGGTGTCTGTCAGAGACATGACATACACATCTGCAAACATCAGTGGCTGAGCTCAAAATTCCATCTGTGCATCCAAGCTAACATACAGCCTAAGAAACCAGCCAATACCTTGCATCCTGATTGGCAGTAAGGCCACCTCCAAAGCATTGTTGGCAAACCTGTCTGCCAGGGCCCCTCCTAGGATCGCGTTAACCTCGACCTTCAGCCTCGCTGCCTTATTTCCCTCTCATATTAACAGTAAAATGTTGGGTGCCATTATGCGCGACTTGTTCAAAACGAATAGCCAAAGCTTTGGATTTGTTTGGCAGAAGAATTT
>NW_024400390.1:0-33528 GCF_905171765.1 Bufo bufo
CTTCTGAGATTTTACACTTTTTGTGTCGTATGGTCAGGCATCATGACCCTGTTAAGGCATAAATTTTGGACATTTGGTCCCTCAACACGCCACTTTTTTTTTCCATCGCATACCACCGTGTGTGTTTAAACACCATCTTCCCCCAATAAGGGACACTTTTCTAATTTAAAAAAGCATGGAGCAGTGTGTTTTTAAACACGCAATACGTTAACACCATCAAACATGTGTTTACCCGTAGCTATGTACAGTGTTCCCTGTGCGCTGCGCTGCTACGTGGCCGTGCAGCAATTATAGTGCCCCGACTCACAAGTTTTTAAAGTCCGCTCAGCGCTCACCCTGCTGGCAAAATGCCCACATTTATTTCTGCTAAATTCTACTCCTACAGGACGTTCTGTGCGTGGCTCAGCGGGGCGGCGCCTACCCCATATTGCAAAGCTACTGATGCCTCCTCCTTCTTTTTCCGACCGGAAGAGGAAGACTGAGCACGCAGCAGCCAGGCGAGGTAACATGAAGGCGGCGGAAGCGCCATCTTAGAGGCTGGAGTGAGTCTCTAATGAGTGCAGTGTTTTTCTTCTCCCTTCAGCTCAGGGTAAATGTATGAGGAGAGGAAGTGTCAGGCTGTCGCTTTATCATCAGCAATAAGAGTTAGAATGCACTCAGCAGCACTACACTGGCCGTATTGTTTCTGCCTGCTAGCACTAGAATGATGGCCCCCTCATTGTATATACAGTAGTGATAAGGGCTATGATGGTATAACCTGAGCATCTCTTCTCCTGTACAAAATGATATATGTATAGCTAGTATAAGTTATACATCTTGTACTTATATGGACCATAATGCTGGTATAACCTAGGTATTCACCTGTATCATACAGGAGATGCCCATTTGCCCGGGTTATACCAGCATGGTCCATATCACTATGTACAAGAAGATGTATAACTGATACCAGCTGTACATATATATTTGTATATAGGAGATACCCAGGTTATACCAGCATGGTCCACATCGTTGTATACAGGAAGATGTATAACTTATACCTACTGTACATATATAATTATATACAGGAAATACCCAGGTTATACCAGCATGCTCCATATCACTATATACAAGAAGATGTAAAAATGTTATACTAGATGTACATATATAAATTATATACGACAACTATCTCTTTGTTTGATTGTCCTATCACCCACCTTTGACTAAGCATTGCACATCTCTAAGCCGACCCCCTCTCAGCAGCTGCCAAGGCTTAGAGGGAACACTGGCTATGTTTGTCAGTGTCACTCAGATAGATTTACTATTGCTGTCATTGCGTTCAAGAAGCTTAGTAAAGAGGGAGGAGAGAAAAAAGCTAAAATTTATAAATAATTAACGAGAATAGATAGCATGTTTCTTAGGAAACTAGAGGATATTATACACCGATTTCCAGGACAATTGGAGCCAATTTGGTTTGGGATGAATTGACTCTGGTCTAACCGAACTTTAAAAAAATTCAACCAAACCGAATCTCAACAGGTTTGCACATCCTTAATTTGAACCTACATGTTATTCTATACAAATACTGTACATGTGTGTGTAAATAGTACGCACTTACCACCATACAGTATTTAACAATGTCTGAATCATCCCTGCACATCCTTGTGCACATTTTAGCAACTTAATAATTAATTGCAAAAGCAAATATGTTACAAGCTGTTATCTAGGGAGTATTTTTATCTGCCTCATTAGATTGTGATAACAGGTTTTCCTGGGAGCCCTGATGTGTAGGCGGATGCAGTGACTTGCGTAAGCAGGTGCTGCAAGGTGTTCCATTCTCTGCACACATAGATGAAGAACGTCATTGGGAATCTCCTTCCTCTAGTTTTCTTACAAACAAGAGATACATACTGCACTTCTGTAAAGAATAGACACAAGACTAAATGATTTTAAGCCTGGAGTCCTGTGCTTAAATTGTATCCCGCTAGAGCTGAAATATAGTATATTACTACAACTCCTATTTACATGATAATAATTAAAGCAGCTCTGTCACCCAGATCAACCCTATTGAACAGGCATATAGCCAGGTAGGCTACTTTCACACTTGGCGGCAGGGACGGATCCGACAGGCTGTTCACCCTGTAGGATCCCTCCTTCCGCTATTTCGACTTTTTTGTCCAGCGGGCCTCTCACCGCGAACTGCCGTACTGCGCCGGAGCTCCGCCACGTCCCTATTATAATCAATGGGGATCGAGCGGCGGTCCGGCGGTACAGCGAAATAGCGGAAGGACGGATCCGACAGGGTGAACTGCCTGTCGGATCCGTCCTGCCGCAAGTGTGAAAGTACCCTAAGGTGCTGACTAGGGTTGAGCAAACCCAAACTGTAAAGTTCGGTTTCGTACCGAACTTTAGGATTTTTGGACCCCGGAACCGAACCAAAACTTTTCAGTAAAAGTTTGGGTTCGGGTTCGGTGTTCGGCGAGTTAATGGCGCTTTTTGAAAGGCTGCAGAGCATTTAACTCGTGTGCCCTTAGAAGCCAGATTCACAGCCATGCCTACTATGGCATGGCTGTGATTGGCCAGCGCAGCATGTGAACCAGCCTCTATATAAGCTGGAGTCACGTAGCACTGCACGTCACTCTGCTCTTACTAGTGTAGGGATAGGATGCTGCTGCTGTTAGGGAGAGAATAGGAAAGAATTCAGTTATCAGAAGTGCTTGATTTTGTTTTGTGGGTGCAGTGCACAATATTTTTTTATCCTGTTCTGAGCCCAGTGACACAGAAAAAGAACTTTTATCCGTCTGTTAGTTAGGTGGCCGTTGGCCATTTTATGCGAGTTCAGTGTACCAGTACAGCATATGTGCTTTTGTGAAAATGAAATACAAGCTTGAAATACTGCAATTATATTCTGAGTTTTAAAAAAACACTATTTTTGCAATACCCTACATCTGGGGCCTTTGCTGCATTTGTCTCAGTGAAATACAAGCTTGAAAAACTGCAATTATATTCTGGGTTTAAAAAAAACACCCATTTTTTGCAATACCCTACATCTGGGGCCTTTGCTGCATTTTTCACAGTGAAATACAAGCGTTAGCTAGTGCTGTTATATTCTGGTATTAAAAAAACACCCATTTTGGGCAAGACCCTACATCTGGGGCCTTTGCTGCATTTGTCACAGTAAAATACAACCAATCAGATAATAAATTTGCGGCCTTTGCTGCATTTCTGACAGTCCAATACAAGCGTTAGATACTGCTGTTATATTCTGGTTTTAAAAAAGCACCCATTTTGCTCAAGATCCTACATCTGGGGCCTTTGCTGCATTTGTCACAGTCAAATACAACCAGTCAATACTGCAGTTATATTGTTGGTTGACAATTTAAAAAATTTTGTGACCGTAAAGTAATTGTATAAAATTTGCTTTTCACACTGTTGTGTGACCTCAAGAAATGTTTCCTCTTTATGACACCGTCACTGCCTTACTCTCAGTGAACATAATTGTTGACTATTGGCGGTTACATTGTTGCCTGACATAAACCATCTGTTAGTTTGGTGGGTGAACGCAAAGAATGAGGAGACCGTCAAATAAGGGACGTGGCCCCGGTCGTGGTGCTGCTGGTGGAGCTCCTGTTGCAGGGAGAGTACATGGTCGATCTGTGCCAGCTACACGCACAAGCGAAACACCTTCCTCACGTGCGAGTAGGCAACAGAACCTTCAGCGTTATTTGGTAGGGCCGAATGCGGCTCTACGAATGGTGAGGCCAGAACAAGTACAGGCGATAGTAGATTGGGTGGCTGACAGTGCCTCCAGTTCATCACATTGTCTCCCACCTAGTCTCCTGCTGAAAGATCAGAGTTGGCACCTGCAGCCCATGTCCATCAGTCCTTCACCTCACCCCCTTGCAAATCAGCCAAGCAGTCTGAGTCCCAAGTCATGGAGCAGTCTCTTCTTCTTTTGTTTCAGGATGAGTACATGGGAGGACCACCGCAGAACGTCTCGGATGATGACAAAACACAGAAGCCAACTGCTGTGGCTTTCTGCAGTGTGCAGACTGACAAGGAGGGCAGGGGTGAAGACTGGGTGAAAAATGATGTGGAGGACGATGAGGTCATCGACCTCAAATGGAATCAAGGTTATGTGAGTGACCTGTGTAGTTCGGAGGAAGAGGCTGTGGTCGCACAGAGACACCAGCACAGCAGAAGAGGGAGCAGGGTGCAAAAGCCAGCTCCATGGAGTTCCCTGGCGTGGCAGTTCTTCAGACAATGTGCTGACGACAAGACACAAGTGATTTGCACGCTGTGCAATCAGAGCCTGAAGCGAGGCATAAACGTTCTCAACCTAAACACAACCTGCATGACCAGGCATCTAAGTGCAAAGCACGAGCTGCAGTGGAGTAGACACCTCAAAAACAAAGAAAGGTCTCTGGCTGCTTCTGCTTCCTCTTCTGCTGCAGTCTCGGCCTCTTCATCCCTCTCTGGAGTGACAGTGGCACCTGCCACCCCGCAAACAGAGGATCTGCCAGCAACGCCACAACCTGGGTCACCAAGCATCTCCACAATGTCCCATGGAAGCATTCAACTCTCTATCTCCCAAACACTGGAGCAAAAGAGGAAGTACCCCCCTACCCATCCGCGATCCCTGGCCCTGAATGCCAGCATTTCAAAATTACTGGCCTTTGAAATGCTGTCATTCCATCTGGTGGAGATGGAGAGTTTTAAAAGCCTTATGGCGGTGGCTGTCCCACAGTACGTCGTGCCCAGCCGCCACTACTTTTCCAGGCGAGCCATCCCTTCCCTGCACATCCAAGTGAGGGACAAAATCAGGTGTGCACTGTGCAATGCCATCTGTGGCAAGGTCCACCTAACTACGGATACGTGGACCAGTAAGCACGGTCATGAACGTTATATCTCCATAACAGCACACTAGGTAAATGCAGTGGTGGCTGGGCCTGAGGCGGATAGCAGTTTTGCACATGTAAGGATTGCAAGGCGCTTCTTTTTGCCTCTTGTTGCTTCCTCCTCCTACTCCCCTGCCTCATCCTCTCCCTCCTCCTCATCCGGTCAGCGTAACACCTTCACCACCAAATTCAGCACAGCCAGGAGAAGCAACAACAGCAGGCAGTTTTAAAACGTATCTATTTGGGGTACAAACCCCACACCGCGCAGGAGCTGTGGATGGACATGGAACAACAGACTGATGAGTGGTTGGTGCCAGTGAGCCTCAAGCCCGGCCTGGTGGTGTGCAATAATGGGCGAAATCTCCTAGCAGCTCTGGGACTAGCTGGTTTGACGCACATCCCTTGCCTGGCTCATGTGCTAAATTTGGTGGTGCAGAGGTTCCTTAAAAATTACCTCGATATGTCAGAGCTGCTGCAGAAAGTGCGGGCCGCCTGTGAACATTTTGGGCGTTTTCACCCTGCTGCTGCTCGCCTGTCAGCGCTGCAGCGTAACTTCAGCCTTCCCGCTCACCGCCTCATATGCGACGTGCCAACAAGGTGGAACTCCACCTTGCACATGCTGGCCAGACTGTGCGAGCAGCAGCAGGCAATAGTGGAGTTTCATCTGCAGCAAGCACGGGTGAGTCGCTCTGCGGAACAGCACAACTTCACCACCAAAGACTGGGCCTCCATGTGAGACCTGTGTGCCTTGGTGCGCTGTTTCGAGTACTCCACCAACATGGTTAGTGCCATTCAACTTCTGGGTCTCCAAATTGGGCACATGGCCTGAGCTTGCCCTTTACGCTTTGGAGGTGCTGGCAGTGTATTGTCTGAACGTGTGTTTAGCACGGCAGGGGGCGTTATCACAGACAAGCGCAGCCGCCTGTCCACAGCCAATGTGGACAAGCTCACGTTCATTAAAATGAACCAGGCATGGATCCCACAGAACTTGTCCGTACCTTGAGCAGAATAGACATGTATACTGGCCTTACCCAGCCATTGTTATACTAGAGCGCAATTGCTCATTGTTGTATTTTTGATATTTCCCACTCTTTTGGGGTGTACCCTAATTTAAACAAAAAAACAAACAAACTATAAATAAATAAATAAATAAAACCAAAAAACACTGTTGGCTACCTCGTCCTCCTCCACCGCCTCTTCCACCTACACCACTACGTCCACCGCCTCCTCAACCTCCTACTCCATATGGACCTCCACCTCATAGATCAAGATTATTATTTTTTATTTTTACGTATTTTATTTTAAGTCATTTCACTAATTTATCTGATACATTGTTGGGTTACATATCCCAAATTTTTGGCTGTGATATACCCCTGTTCTACCTAGTGGACAGGTTAATAAATTTCTCTAATTTGTCTGTTACATTGTCGGGTGAAATTCACCAATTTTTGGCTGTGATATACCCCTGCTCTGCATAGTAGAAAGGTTAATAAATTTCACTAATTTGTCTGTTATACATTGTCGGGTGAAATTCACCAATTTTTGTCTGTGATATACACCTGCTCTACCTAGAAGACAGGTTAATGAATTTCACTAATTTGTCTGTTACATTGTCGGGTGAAATTCACCAATTTTTGGCTGTGAAATACCCCTGCTCTACCTAGTAGACAGGTTAATAAATTTCACTAATTTGTCTGTTACATTGTCGGGTGTAATTCAGCAATTTTTTCCTGTGATACACCCCTGCTCTACCTAGTAGACAGGTTAATAAATTTCACAAATTTGTCTGTTACATTGTCGGGTGAAATTCACAAATTTTTGGCTGTGATATACCCCTGCTCTACCTAGTAGACAGGTTAATAAATTTCACTAATTTGTCTGTTACATTGTTGGGTGAAATTCATCAATTTATGGCTGTGATATACCCCTGCTCTACCTAGTGGACAAGAAAATACATTTCACTAATTTGTCTGTTACATTGGCGGGTGAAATTCACCAATTTTTGGCTGTGATATACCCCTGCTCTACCTAGTAGACAGGTTAATAAATTTCACTAATTTGTCTGTTATACATTGCCGGATGAAATTCACCAATTTTTGTCTGTGATATACCCCTGCTCTACCTAGAAGACAGGTTAATGAATTTCACTAATTTGTCTGTTACATTGTCGGGTGAAATTCACCAATTTTTGGCTGGGATACACCCCTGCTCTACCTAGTATACAGGTTAATAAATTTCACTAATTTGTCTGTCACATTGTCGGCTGAAATGCACCAATTTTGGCTGTGATATACCCCTGCTCTCCCTAGTAGACAGGTTAATAAATGTTACTAATTTATCTGTTACATTGTTTGGTGAAATTCACCAATTTATGGCTGTGATATACCCCTGCTCTACCTAATGGACAAGAAAATACATTTCACTAATTTGTCTGTTACATTGTTGGGTGACATTCACCAATTTTTGGCTGTGATATACCCCTGCTCTACCTAGTGGACAAGGAAATACATTTCACTAATTCGTCTGTTACATTGTTGGGTGACAAATGCTCATCTTTTGTGCTAGAAAGTACATTTGCGGCCTACACTGCATTTAGGACCGTACGAATCAGGTGAGTCCAGAAAAAGTACAGACTATAGTAGATTGGGGGGCTGACAGTGCCTTGGTGGGTGAACGCAAAGAATGAGGAGAGCGTCAAATAAGGGACGTGGCCCCGGTCGTGGTGCTGCTGGTGGAGCTCCTGTTACAGGGAGAGGACGTGGTCGATCTGTGCCAGCTACACGCACAAGCGAAACACCTTCCTCAGGTGCGAGTAGGCGACAGAACCTTCAGCGTTATTTGGTCGGGCCTAATGCGGCTCTACGAATGGTGAGGCCAGAACAAGTACAGGCGATAGTAGATTGGGTGGCTGACAGTGCCTCCAGTTCCTTCGCATTGTCTCCCACCCAGTCCCCTGCTGAAAGATCAGAATTGGCACCTACAGCCCATGGCCATCTGTCTTTCAACTCACCCCCTTGCAAATCAGGCAAGCAATCTGAGCCCCAAGTCATGCAGAAGTCGGTAATGCTTTTTGATGACTCTGCTGGCAGGGTTTCCGTGGACCATCCACATAGCTCTGCACTAGAAGTGGAAGAGATTGAGTGCACTGATGCCCAACCACTTATGTTTCAGGATGAGGACATTGGAAGACCACCACAGCACGTCTCTGATGATGACAAAACACAGGTGCCAACTGCTGCGTCTTTCTGCAGTATGCAGACCAACAAGGAGGGCAAGGGTAAAGAGTGGGTGGAAGATGATGTGGAGGATGATAAGATACCAGACCCCACGTGGAATCAAGGTCATGCGACTGCCCTGTCTAGTTCGGAGGAAGAGGCGGTGGTCGCACAGAGGCACCTGCACTGCAAAAGAGGGAGCAGGGTGCAAAAGCGTCTGTTACATTCTTTGGTGACATTTTACAATATTTGCCGTGAATAAACCCCTGCTCTGCATCGGTGACAGGGACATACATTTAAAAAAATTGTCTGTTACATTGTCAGGTGACATTTTACCAATTTTGCCATATACAAACCCCTGCTCTGCATAGGTGACAGGGACCTAATTTTTGTAAAATCATCTGTTCAATTGGTGGGTGACGTTAACACAGTTTTGCTATGAATAAACCCCTGCTCTGCATAATTGACAGGGCCCGAATTTTTTTTTAATCGTCTGTTCCATTGGTGGGTGACATTAACCCATTTTTGCCGATGAAAAACCCCTGCTCTGCATAGTTACATGACAGGGACTTAATTTTCTAAAATTCATCTTTAATTGACGCGCGCCACTTCCTTTCATTCGATCCTTCCACTTTAACAACTTGTCCCACATTTATGCTATATCACATTTCAGCCATTGACCTCATTTGGATGTGGTATACCTTTCTCACGCTCCCTCTCCGGCGTGGAACCCTGATTCACCGGTAACCGTGATCAACATGGTAGTCGCAGAAAATAACATTGAAAGTTGATAGAGAAGATATTCAATTGGATCGCGGACATCACAGGGATGTGCGATCAGGCAGAAGTTATTTAGAGTCAACAAAGCGGCAGCAGGGCCTCTCCTGGCTAACGTTTCCGAATCCAAAATATCCCAGTGACATTCCCTATAATTTTTTATTAATCATTCCAATAACAGGACATCTTTAGAGTCCTGTATTGTTATTTATCATCACTACCTCCCTGAGTCGGGAGTGGGTAATTGCCGCGCACCCCCTCCTTTACTTGGAAGCTTTTGCTTTAATAATTTGTCCCACATTTCCACTCGATCACATTTTATTTCATACATTGACCTCCCTTGGATGCGGTATCCCTTTCTCACACTCCCTCTCCGGTGTGGAACCCTGATTCGCCGCTAACCGTGATCAACATGGTAGGCGCAGAAAAGGACATCGAAAGTTGATAGAGCAGATATCCAATTGGATCATGGACATCACGGGGACGTGCGACATGGTGGAGCAGTATGTGTGCACACGCCTACACGTACTGACTGATGGGTCTGTCCCCTTCAACTTCTGGGTTTCCAAATTGGGCACATGGCCTGAGCTTGCATTTTACGCCTCGGAGGTGCTGGCCTGCCCTGCAGCCAGTGTATTGTCTTAACGTTTGTTTAGGAGGGGGTTATCACAGGTTATATTTCCCAATGTTTTGGGGTGTACCCTAATTTAAACAAAAAAATAAAATTAAATTAAAACAAAAAACTAGTGTTGGCTACCTCCTCCTCCTCCACCGCCGCTTCCACCTACACCGCCACATCCACCGCCTCCTCGACCTCCTACTCCATATGGACCTCATCCTCCAAGATCAAGATTATTGTTTTTTATTTTTTGTATTTTATGTTATTTTAAGTCATTTCCCTATCCACATTTGTTTGCAGAGCACTTGCCATGCTCTTAACCACATTTTGATGCCATTTGCAGCCCTCTAGCCCTTTCCATTACTTTTTTAGAGCCATTTTAGTGCTCCAAAGTTCGGGTCCCCATTGACTTCAATGGGGTTCGGGTTCAGGGTCAAGTTCGGGTCCCAAACTCAAACTTTTTTGTGAACTTCAGCCGAACCCGTCGAACCCAAACATCCAGGTGTCCACTCAACTCTAATAATATCAAATGTCAATGTCTATCAATGTCAAATGCTTCTCTATGAAATTAAGTCCTTAATATGTTCTTCAGAAAGAATTTTCACCCTGGTTCACTGCAAGGGCATTGTGCAGTAGATGCGATTATTAAGGACTCTGTGTCCTGATAACAATGAAACTGGCATGGAAGAAAACTGTAAAAATAAACACTCAGCCACTCCAGTTTGTCATTTTTATTAATAGATGCTAAAGAATTTAAAACTTTAAAGGTTTGTCTTTTTGCTGATGACACAAAGATATGTAACAGGGTTGATGTTCCTGGAGGGAAACGCCAAATGGAAAAGGATTTAGGAAAACTAGAAGAATGGTCAGAACTCTGGAAACTGAAATTTAATGTGGATAAGTGCAAGATAATGCACCTGGGGCGTAAAAACCCAAGGGCAGAATATAGAATATTTGACACAGTCCTGACCTCAGTATCTGAGGAAAGGGATTTAGGAGTAATTATTTCAGAAGACTTAAAGGTGGGAAGACAATGTAATAGAGCAGCACGAAATGCCAGCAGAATGCTTGGATGTATAGGGAGAGGTATAAGCAGTAGAAAGAGTGAAGTGCTTATGCCGCTGTACAGAACACTGGTGAGACCTCACTTGGAGTATTGTGCGCAGTACTGGAGGCCATATCTCCAGAAGGATATAGATACTCTAGAGAGAGTTCAGAGAAGAGCTACTAAACTAGTACATGGATTGCAGGATAAAACTTACCAGGAAAGGTTAAAGGACCTTAATATGTATAGCTTGGAAGAAAGAAGAGACAGAGGGGATATGATAGAAACTTTTAAATACATAAAGGGAATCAACTCGGTAAAGGAGGAGAGCATATTTAAAAGAAGAAAAACTACCACAAGAGGACACAGTTTTAAATTAGAGGGGCAAAGGTTTAAAAGTAATATAAGGAAGTATTACTTTACTGAGAGAGTAGTGGATGCATGGAATAGCCTTCCTGCAGAAGTGGTAGCTGCAAATACAGTGAAGGGGTTTAAGCATGCATGGGATAGGCATAAGGCCATCCTTCATATAAGATAAGGGCCGGGGGCTATCCATAGTACTCAGTATATTGGGCAGACTAGATGGGCCAAATGGTTCTTATCTGCCGACACATTCTATGTTTCTATGTTTCTATGTTTCTTGCCGTGCGCTGCTGTGCTGCCGCCGGAACTCCGCCTAGCCTCCATTATAGTCAATGGGGACAGAGCGGCAGTCTGGGGTCACACGTGAACTAGCGGCAGGATGGATCCGACACGCTGTTCACCCACCGGAACAGCCTGCCGGACTCCCCTGCCGCTAGTGTGAAACTAGCCTTAACATACAGTATAAGACTGAAAGTCTTTATTAAACTTTTATATAAGGTTAATCCACGGCACTCCAATTCATGTGCAAATGTTTACATTTTATTGTGTTAACAGATTATCATTGTATACATCCAGATTAAATGATTAGTATGTAGCCACATAAATCATAGTTACCGGACGTTTCTGTCTAATTATGACCTTACTCAGCGGGATCTTAGTGGCTGTTCACTAGGTATGACGCTGGATACACATCCAGCGTCATACCTACCGCACCGCCACTAAGATCCCGCTGAGGAAGGTCATAATTAGACCTAAACGTCCAGGAACTATGATTTATGTGGCTACATACTAATCATTTAATCTGGATCTATACAATGATAATCAGTAAACACAATAAAATGTAAAAATTTGCACATGAATTGGAGTGCCGTGGATTACCTTTATATCAGTTCTACAACTCTCACGGGCACCCACAGTGGATTTATGGTGTGCAGAGTACAAATCTCTTCAACTTTATTAAACGCATAGCGACCTTATTTCAAATTAAATATGTCTTCATTGCTTTGTATCACGTTTTTCTGAATTTTGTTCCTCCGTTTTATCTGTTCTTTTTACTTTACCTTTTTAATTTATTGACTTCTATAATGATTTTTGCATGGTATTCTACCTGTACAGTGCACAATAATATTGTTATATAGGATGAAAGAAGGAAAAGGTCAAGATTATTATACTCCTGGTTAGTGATAGATGAACATCGGCCAGGACGTTTCATGAACGAGAACGAAATCTTCGTGAACCGTGCGTTCGCGGCGGGCCCCATTCACTTCAATGGCAGGCGAACTTGAAAAACCTTCAGGTCATATATGCAGCCACCAAATACTTACTAGAAGTGCACAAATAGTCCCACAACATGGACAGTGACATACTAGAGGGGGATCAATGGCAAAAATTCCCACAAAAAATATGTATTTTAATCAGGGGCCATTTTTATACGTCTTAACGGGAAACTCTCAAATATGTACCCTGCTGGAGCCTAGAAAATTATTTATTTTAGGCCACAGGAGTACGGGCCCCAAAAATTTGACATTCAACTGATGGAAAAGAACAAGTGATTATCTGGCTGGAGGTATATTAGGCGGTCAGTGGATAACAATTTTAATGTAGGCCAGTGGATTACAGGCCCCAAAAATTATGCATTCACTGGACAGAAAAGAAAAAGTGATTATGTGGCTGGAGGTACATTAGGCAATCACTGAATAACAATTTTACTTGGAGTACAGGCCCCAAAAATTATGCATGCACCTGACAGAAAAGAACAAGTGATTATGTGGCTCGAGGTATATTAGACGGTCAGTGGATAACAATTTTACTGTAGGCCAGTATAGGCCCCAAAATATATGCATTCACCTGACAGAAAAAAACTTGTGATTATGTGTCTGGAGGTACATTAGGCGGTCACTGGATAAACATTTTACTGTAGGCCACTGGAGAAGAGGCCCCAAAAATTTGACATTCACCTGACAGAAAAGGTCTTTTATGCCGCTGTATATAAGACAAGGACCATTCTTTGTTCTGGATGGTGGCAGATATGTGTGGGCTGGCAGGAGGAAATTCAATTAAACGTGGTCGTCATATGTGTTGAATTCCTCAGAGATCCATGACTCATTCATTTTTAGAAATGTGAGGTAGTCTACACTGTCATGAGCTAGGCGAGTGCGCTTATCGGTCACGATCCCCCCTACTGCACTGAACGTCCTTTCGGACAGGACACTCGACGAGGGGCAAGCCAAGAGTTCCATGGCAAATTGTGCCAGCTCCGGCCACAGGTCAAGCCTGCACACCCAGGGGTTCCTTGCTTCTCAGAGAGTCCACATTGGCCATTAACCCGATGTAGTTGGACACCTGTCGGTCTAGGCATTCCAGGAGGCTGGATGCGGAGGGCGTCTCTCGACGGGTTGGCTGCAGGAATGATCTCATATCCGAAGTCACCAACACATCATCAAACCGCCCTCTTCTTGCAAGCATGGTAGGATTGGTACCCGCACCTGTTTCACTGTGGATCGAAATTCCTCTGCCAGCGCCCGTAACAGCAGAATACAGCATCTCTCGCAACAAGGCCTGGCAATGCTGCATTCTTCCAGCCCTCTGTGATGCTGGTAACATGTCCACCATTTTGTGTTTGTACCGGGGTTCTAAGTACGTTGCCACCCAGTACTGGTCCTTGCCCTTTATGCTTTTTATGCAGGGGTCCCTCTACAAACACTGGAGCATAAAGGCCCCCATTTGTACTAAATTGGAAGCGGTGGAGCACCCTGGCTCCAGCTCATCGCCCAGTAGAATGTCGTCCTTGGTCTCCTCCCCCCAGCCAGGGACAACACCAGGGATCCCCGAAAAGTTTAAAGTCCCCCTCAAAGCCTGCTCTTCTTGTGCCTCCTCCTCCTCCTCCCCCCAGCCAACATCCTCCTCTAACTCCTCCTCTGACTCCTCTTCAGACTCCTGCTGACTTGGAGCAGATGGAGTAGGCCTTCCCTGGGAATTCATTCAGCACTGCGACTTCCTCATCTTCCAGCTCCTGCTCCTCGACGGCTTGATCAATGACACGACGCAAGGCATTCTCCAGAAAGAAGCCGTGAGGTACAATGTCACTGATGCTGTCCTGGCTGCAACTGACCAGTTTGGTGATCTCATCAAATGGCCGCAGAAGTCTGCATGCATTGCGGATGAGCAGCCACTGGCGCGTTGAAAAGAAACCAGGCTCCCCAGAACCTGTCCTGCTGCAAAGTTCGTACAGGTAGTCGTTAACAGCACGTTGCTGCTGGAGCAGCCTATCAAGCATATACAAGGTGGATTTCCAGACGTCTGATGGGCAAGTGGTGTCGATGCTGAACGTCAGCAAGGCAAGCCATGGCCGTGTAAGATCTTCTAAAATGGCTAGAGATTTTACTGGCCTGCTGCAAGATGTCCTGGACCCAGGTTATTTGGCAACGAATCGCTGCACGACTAAGTCAAGACATGTGCCATGCACGGCACATATGTCATTTTGCCCTGTTTCAGCATGCTCAGCAGATTGGCACCGTTATCGCACACCACTTTACCAACTGTAAAATTGAGCGGGTTTAGCCACTGATTGGCCTGTGACCGCAGAGCTTAAAACAGCGCAGACTTGGTGTGGCACAACAGACACAGCACAGCATGGCAACTTCTCACCTGGCACGTCAAATAGGTTCTGGGGAGCTTGGAGGGTGCAGCGGAAGAGGCGGTAGCAGTGGAAAAGAAGGAATCAGCCCAGGAGGAGACGGAGGATGAAGTTGGAGGAGGAGGAGAAGAAGAGGCAGGCCTGCATGCAATCCTTGGCGGTAACACCAAATCCAAACGGGTGCAACGGGTTACATGCTTGATGGCTGTCAGAAGGTTCACCCAGAGGGCAGTAAAAGTTATGTACCTTCCCTGCCTGTGTTTGCTAGACCACTTGTCTGTGGTCAGATGTATCTTGGCACCGACACTGTGTGCCAAAGATATATTCAATTGCCGCTGAACGTGGCCATATAGCTCTGGGATGACCTTCTGGGTGAAATATTTCCTTCCAGGGACCTTCCATTGCGGTGTGCCAATAGCCACAAATTTTCTAAAGGCCTTCGAGTCCACCAGTTTATATGGCAGTATTTGGCGGGCTAGCAGTTCTGACAAGAAAGCGGTCAGCCAATGGGCAAGAGGGTTATCCGGCGTCATCCACTTTTTACGCTCGATTATTTGGGCCATGGAAGCCTGCCTTCTGCCAGATGAACGTGACGATGGCACGGTGGAAGGTGAAGTGGAGGACAAATGGGAGGAGAGAGGAGAAGGAAAAGAGGCAGGACGTGGAGCGCCGGGAGTGTGGCTTTGTGGGTTCTGACGGCGTTTCTCCCACTGGGCTCGGTGATGGGAGGCCAGGTGCCTTCTTAAGGCGGTCATCCCTAGCTGAGTGTTGGGCTTACCGCGACTTATTCGTTGACAGCACAGGCTGCAGATTGCAACACTATTGTCAGCAGATGACACGTTAAAAAAAGCCCACACTGCGGAGCCATGTGCCGGCATCCTGGGAGCACAAGATGTGACCGTGCATGGTGGATGGCTCGCTCCAGATACATTTGCAGTCTGCTTTTTGCTTCCTATGCACTGCGAGTTCTGCCTGCTTCTCCTCCTCCTTCCTATCTGCTGCTCCGTCTCTCCCCCTGAACTCCCCTCCTCTTCCTCTCTTGTGGGCACCCACGTGATGTCCATCGACATGTCATCATCGTCACCTTCACCACCACTGACATTAGAGATCTCGGAGTAGGCAGCAACATCGGTGACCACCCTCCTTTGGCTGATCTGGGTATTGTCGTCAGACCGCTGGGTGGCGGCCGTTGCTACCTCCTCTTCCTGATCCGATGCCAAGAATGGCTGCGCATTGGTAAGGTCTGGGAATGGATGGGAAAATAATTCCTCTGACTCAAGTGGAGGGGCTATGGTGGTGTTGGTGGTGGTGGTGTCTTTGGGGGTGCACACAGCAGAGAGTGAGGAGGGTGCAGATACAGAGGATGAGGAGGGTGCAGAAGCCGAATGCTGAGTGAGCCACTCAACCAACCCTGGTGCGTCCTTTGACGTAATCGCACGCACCCTATCCAACTTCCCACTTAGGCTCCGGCCTGGTGCACCTGCCCAACCCCTACCACTCCTGCGGAATGGCCTGCCTCTTCCTCTTCCTCAGGCCTCAATCAGTATTTGGTGGAAGCCGGTATATCACACCCCTCAATCAGTATTTTGTGGAAGCAGGTATATAGAACCCTTTGATCAGTATTTTGTAGAAGCAGGTATATCACACCCCTCAATCAGTATTTTATGGAAACAGGTATATAGAACACCTGAATCAATATTTGGTGGAAGCAGGCATATTTCACCTCTCAATCAGTATTTTGTGGAAGCAGGTATATTGCACCCCTCAATCAGTATTTTGTGGAAGCAGGTATATAGAACCCCTTAATCAATATTTAGTAGAAGCAGGTATATTGCACCCCTCAATCAGTATTTTGTGGAAACAGGTATATAGAACAATATTTGGTGGACGCAGGTATATTGCACCCCTCAATCAGTATTTTGTGGAAGCAGGTATATCAAACCCCTTAATCAGTATTTTGTGGAAGAAAGTATATCGCACGCCTCAATCTATATTTTGTGGAAGCAAGTATATCACACCACTTAATCATTATTTTGTGGAAGCAGGTATATCGCACCCCTCAATCTGTATTTTGCAAAAGCAGTTATATCAAACTCCATAATCAGTATTTTGTGGAAGAAAGTATATCGCACGCCTCAATCTATATTTTGTGGAAGCCGGTATATCACACCCCTCAATCAGTATTTTGTGGAAGCAGGTATATAGAACCCTTTGATCAGTATTTTGTAGAAGCAGGAATATCGCACCCCTCAATCAGTATTTTATGGAAACAGGTATATAGAACACCTGAATCAATATTTGGTGGAAGCAGGCATATTTCACCTCTCAATCAGTATTTTGTGGAAGCAGGTATATCGTACCCTTTAATCAGTATTTTGTGGAAGCAGGTATATTGCACCCCTCAATCAGTATTTTGTGTAAGCAGTTATATAGAACCCCTTAGTCAGTATTTTGTAGAAGCAGGTACATCGCACCACTCAATCAGTATTTTGTGGAAGCAGGTATATAGAACCCCTTAATCAATATTTAGTAGAAGCAGGTATATTGCACCCCTCAATCAGTATTTTGTGGAAACAGGTATATAGAACAATATTTGGTGGACGCAGGTATATCGCACCCCTCAATCAGTATTTTGTGGAAGCAGGTATATCAAACTCCTTAATCAGTATTTTGTGGAAGAAAGTATATCGCACGCCTCAATCTATATTTTGTGGAAGCAGGTATATCACACCACTTAATCATTATTTTGTGGAAGCAGGTATATCGCACCCCTCAATCTGTATTTTGCAGAAGCAGTTATATCAAGCTCCTTAATCAGTATTTTGTGGAAGCAGGTATATCGCACCCCTCAATCTGTATTTTGTGGAAGCAGGTATATAAAACCTTTTAACCAGGGGTGGGATTAAAAATTTTAACAACAGGTTCCCTACTCAGCGGCGGACACGCATCGTCACGACACATGTTTACATATACATATACCATTTATATGCAACACACATAAATACACAATATACATTTTGCCCCACCTCCCCCCCCCGCAGCTCACCTGGCCCTGGTCCCGTCTGCAGCAGCTGGCTTTTCCTCTGTGTGGTCCTGGTATCTTCGCTCTGCCTTCAGACAATCGCTGGCTTGAGGACCGTATTTTTCGCCCTATAAGACGCAGGTTTTAGAGGAGAACAATAAGAAAAAAATATTTTCCATTACACCTCAGGTCAGACCAGAAATCAGACCCCCAATGTTAATCAGACCACAGATCAGACCCCCAATGCCTCAGATTAGCCACCATGTCAGCCATCAGCCCCCCATGTCAGCCATCATGCCCCCATGTCAGCCATCATGCCCCCCATGTCAGCCATCATGCCCCCCATGTGAGCCATCAGCCCCCATGTCAGATTTCACCCCCTCAATGTCACATTTCACCCCCTCAATGTCACATTTCTCAACCCTCCCTGTCAAATCACATGTGTCACATCAGCCCTCACATTTCTCCCCCTTCATCCATGTTGTCACATTTTTTGCCCCCCTGGCCCCCTCCATCCATGATGTCACATTCCCCCCCTGGTCCCCTCCATCCATGTTGTCACATTTCTCCCCCCCATCCATGTTGTCACATTTCTCCCCCCCTGGCCCCCTCCATCCATGTTGTCAAAATTTTTCTCCCCCCCTGTCCCCCTCCATGTTGTCACATTTCTCCCCCCCTGGCCCCCTCCATCCTCCATGTTGTCACATTCCCCCCCCGACCCCCTCCATCCTCCATGTTGTCACATTTATCCCCCCTGGCCCCCTCCATCCTCTATGTTGTCACATTTCTCCCCCCCTGGCCCCCTCCATCCTCCATGTTGTCACATTTCTCCCCCCGTGGCCCCCTCCATCCTCCATGTTGTCACATTTCTCCCCCCCTGGCCCCCTCCATCCTCCATGTTGTCACATTTCTCCCCCCCTGGCCCCCTGCATCCTCCATGTTGTCACATTTCTCCCCCCATCCATGTTGTCACATTTCTCCCCCCCATCCATGTTGTCACATTTCTCCCCACCATTCATGTTGTCACATTTCTCCCCCCCTGGCCCCCTCCATGCCATCCATGTTGTGTTGTCACATCACACTCACTACCCTAACACGACCTGACCTGTCCTGACTCTCCTGCTGGCTGCATGCGACTCTTCAATCTTTTTCTGACGGCTGTGTCTGGAGTCTGACTGTGTGACTCAGTCAGACAGCTCGCCTCTAGACAGTCCCTCTGCTCTGGCTGCTTCCCGCCACCGCGGCGCCGCTCACTCACCAGTCACGCCCCCGTGGCCTGCCCTGAGCCCATGTGACCATGTGTTGCCATGACGGCACACATAGGCTGGGGGCGGGCAGTGCTGCGGCAGTACTAGTAAGTAGTCATATTTTTTTTAAAAAGGTCATTAATTTTTGCGCAGGGCGGGCGTTGCTGCGTGCGGAGGATGATAGATCAATAGATCATTTGAGTGAGCCGAGCGAGCGGCTGCTGGAGTGCCAGGTTGAAAATAATAATCAATTATGTTATGTGCTGCTGCTGCAGGACCGGGTCTGGATTCCTGCTTGTCAACGGTCCTGCGAACCTGCTGTAATTTTAACAAACGGTTCGGCAGAACCGGAGAGAACCGGCTGGATCCCATGCCTGCCCTTAACCACTTTGCATCCGAGCCATTTACCCCTTCCTGACAATTTTTTGCAAATCTGACATGGGTCACTTTATGTGGTAATAACTTTAAAACGCTTTTACTTATCCAGGACATTCTGAGATTGCTTTCTCTTCACATATTGTACTTCATGACAGTGGTAAAATTGAGTCAACAAATTTCAGTTTTAATTATAAAAAATACCAAATTTACCAAAAATTTGAATTAGCAAATTTCCAAATTTTTTTTCTCTACTTTTATAATAGATACTAATACCTCCAAAAATAGTTATTACTTTACATTCCCCATATGTATACTTCATGTTTGGAACATTTTGTGAATACCATTTTATTTTTGGGGGACGTTAGAAGGCTTAGAAGTTTAGAAGCGAATCTTGAAATTTTTCAGAAAATTTCCAAAACCCACTTTTTAAGGACCAGTTCAGGTCTGAAGTCACTTTGTGAGGCTTACATAATATAAACCACCCAAAAATGACCCCATTTTAAAAACTACACACCTCAAATTATTTAAAACTGATTTGAGAAACTTTGTTAACTCTTTAGGTGTTCCACAAGAATTAATGGAAAATGCAGATGAAATTTCAGAATTTAACTTTTTTGGCAAATTGTCAATTTTGATAAATTTTTCTAGTAACAAAGCAAGGGTTAACAGCCAAGCAAAACCAAATATTTATTGCCCTGATTCTGTAGTTTACAGAAACACCCCATATGTGGTCTTAAACTGCTGAACGGGCACACGGCAGGGCGCAGAAGGAAATGAGCGCCATGTGGTTTTTGGAAGTCAGATTTTGCTGGACTGTTTTTTGTACACCATGTCCCATTTGATACCCCCCTGATGCACCCCTAGAGTAGAAACTCCAAAAAAGTGACCCCATTTTGGAAATTATGGGATAGGGTGGCAGTTTTGTTGGTACTATTTTAGGGTACATATGATTTTTGGTTGCTCTATATTGCACTTTTTGTGAGGCAAGGTAACAAAAGATAGCTGTTTTGGCACCATTTTTATTTTTTGTTATTTACAATGTTAATCTGACAGGTTAGATTATGTGCTATTTTTATAGAGCAGGTTGTTACAGACGCGACAATACCAAATATGACTATTTTTTGGGTTTGTTTGTTTCAGTTTTACATTATAAAGCATTTTTGAAAAAAATATTTTTTTTTGTGTCTCCACATTCTGAAAACCATAGTTTTTTTTGTTTTTTTGGGCGATTGTCTTATGTAGGGGCTCTTTTTTTGGGTATGAAATGACGGTTTGATTGGTACTATTTTAGGATGCTTATTACTTTTTGATCGCTTGGTATTACACTTTTTGTGATGTAAGGTGGCATAAAATGGCTTTTTTGACACACTTTTTATTTTTAATTTTTTACGGTGTTCACCTGAGGGGTTAGGTCATGTGATTTTTTTATACAGCAGGTTCTTACGGACGTGGCGATACCTAATATCTATACTTTTTTTTATTTATTTAAGTTTTACACAATAATATAATTTTTTAAACAAAAAATAATAATTTTTGTGTCTCCATAGTCTGAGAGCCATAGTTTTTTTATTTTATAAGCGATTGTCTTAGGTAGGGTATAATTTTTGCGGGATGAGATGACGGTTTGATTGGTACTATTTTGGGGTGCATATGACTTTTTGATTGCTTGCTATTACACTTTTTGTGATGTAAGGTGACAAAAAATTGCTTTTTTTACATCGTTTTTATTTTAAAATGTTTACGGTGTTCACCTAACCAGTCATGTGATATGTTTATACAGCAGGTTCTTACAGAAGTGGCGATACCTAATATCTATACTTTATTTATTTAAGTTTTACACAATAATATAATTTTTTAAACAAAAAATAATTATTTTAGTGTCTCTATATTCTGAGAGCCATATTTTAAGGTCATAAATTTTTTTCACTATTGATTTATCCTGTAACTGGAGCTGACATAGTAGCCCCAGTTACAGGGGAAATACACCCCCAGAGAGGCTTTACAGCAGAATACAGTGCTGTACAACCTCAGTGCAAGTCTGATCGAGGTCTGTGAAAGACCCGACAACTCCTGCACTCTCCCGGCCCGGCAGTCACAGAGCTCCTGCTCTGTATACACAGCGCTCGGTGAGCACTGTGTATACCGCAATCTAGAAGGCAGGGACACCTGGGAACTGTCCCTGCCTTCTATCTGGGTTGCCCTGCTGTCACTGACAATTAGTGTGCAACTGCGATTTCTGAATGGACATTCCAGAACGTCCATTCAGAGTTAAACATCCACCCATAGGACGTTTATATCCTATTGGTGGATGTGAGGTGGTTAATCAGTATTTTGTAGAAGCAGGTATATCGCACCCCTCAATCAGTATTTTGTGGAAACAGGTATATCAAACACCTTAATCAGTATTTTGTGGAAGCAGGTATATCGCACCCCTCAATCAGTATTTTGTGGAAGCAGGTATATAGAACCACTTAATCAGTATTTTATAGAAGCAGGTATATTGCACCCCTCAATCAGTATTTTGTGGAAGCAGGTATATAGAACCCCTTAATCAGTATTTTGTAGAAGCAGGTATATCACATCCCTCAATCAGTATTTTGTGTAAACAGGTATATAGAACACCTGAATCAATATTTGGTGGAAGCAGGTATATTGCATCCCTCAATCTGTATTTTGTGGAGACAGGTATATAGAACCCCTGAATCAATATTTGGTGGAAGCAGGTGTATTGCACCCCCAATCAGTATTTGGTGGAAGCCGGTGTATCGCAGGCCTCAATCAATATTTGGTGGAAGCAGGTATATCTCACCCCTCAATCAGTATTTTGTAGAACCAGTTATATAGAACCCCTTAATCAGTATTTTGTAGAAGCAGGTATATCGCATTTCCAATCAGTATTTTGTGGAAACGGGTATATAGAGACCCTTAATTAGTATTTTGTGGAAGCAGGTAAATCGCACCACTCAATCAGTTTTTTTGGGGCACCAGGTATATCACACCCGTTGCAAATAGTTGTTCCAATAACGCTTGTCCCTCTATATACAGTACAGACCAAAAGTTTGGACACACCTTCTCATTCAAAGAGTATTCTTTATTTTCATGACTATGAAGGCATCAAAACTATGAATTAACACGGAATTATATACATAACAAACAAGTGTGAAACAACTGAAAATATGTCATATTCTAGGTTCTTCAAAGTAGCCCCCTTTTGCTTTGATTACTGCTTTGCACACTCTTGGCATTCTCTTGATGAGCTTCAAGAGGTAGTCCCCTGAAATGGTCTTCCAACAGTCTTGAAGGAGTTCCCAGAGATGCTTAGCACTTGTTGGCCCTTTTGCCTTCACTCTGCGGTCCAGCTCACCCCAAACCATCTCGATTGGGCTCAAGTCCGGTGACTGTGGAGGCCAGGTCATCTGGTGCAGCACCCCATCACTCTCCTTCATGGTCAAATAGCCCTTACTTTCAAAGTTTCCAAATTTTTCGGCTGACTGACTGACCTTCATTTCTTAAAGTAATGATGGCCACTCGTTTTTCTTTACTTAGCTGCTTTTTTCTTGCCATAATACAAATTCTAACAGTCTATTCAGTAGGACTATCAGCTGTGTATCCACCTGACTACTCCTCAACGCAACTGATGGTCCCAACCCCATTTATAAGGCAAGAAATCCCACTTATTAAACCTGACAGGGCACACCTGTGAAGTGAAAAGAATGCCAAGAGCAGTAATCAAAGCAAAGGTGGCTACTTTGAAGAACCTAGAATATGACATATTTTCAGTTGTTTCACACTTGTTTGTTATGTATATAATTCCACATGTGTTAATTCATAGTTTTGATGCCTTCAGTGTGAATCTACAATTTTCATAGTCATGAAAATAAAGAAAACTCTTTGAATGAGAAGGTGTGTCCAAACTTTTGGTCTGTACTGTACCTGCGGTATCGCAGCAGAACTGCACACAACTGCAGCACAATACAAATGCACTATAATATACTTTCTATGTTAGAAAGTATATTATAAGCATATCACACCCTCAGTATATCACACCTATACCAGTCCTTAAAAGGACTTTTGTGGCACTATTAGCTAGCTTTTGGTGTCCCTAACAGTCTGTCCTTGCTCCACAAAGCAACCTCTCCCTACACTGGCAAAACACATAATGTAAAATGGCTGTCAGATCGGGTTCTGTTATAGGGTGGGGATGTGTCCATGTGCTGAAAAGTCTCAATTGGTTGTCCTGTCCCACCTAATGGATGTGTCATGGGTCAATGTTCGGTGCAATGCAAAAGAATATGGCGCTGGCGGATATCGCCATATGTTTGCATGTTCTTTGAGCAATGTTCACTGTGAAACGACAGCCGGGGGAACAGCAAGGCCATCTCTACTCTTGGTTCATACATCCAGGGCTGCCACCAAGGCAATGCTGACTTTACTTCCCCAATGGTGTCATTTTGAAGAAAAGCACAGGTCCTAGTGAGGGACATATTCTTTCCACTAAAGTAAAATCATGAAGGTCACCAACCAAGCAGACAATGGGCTGCTGGAAGATCCATAGATGAAACATCCTAAGTCGATTCGCTCATCCCTAATAGATACATTGACATACATCGCATGTCTGGACTGCCAAACCCACTATTGTACCCTTTTCTCGTCCTCCACTTTGCTATAACATACAAAGCCATGAGTGAGGAGGGGAAATGAAGAGAAGGAGTCCTGATTTATAACATGGTGGCAAGACTTTAGAATTGTTTATTCTGTGGACTGCTGGATGGGACTGGTAGATAGCAGAACTGAGTGAGTGATGTCATGCCAATGAATGAGGGGTTAATGAGAAGAAGGATTTAGGAAGCCTCTATATGGGCAACAACTTCAGCGGATTGTAATTTTTTATTAATTCTCTGTACAGTTTTAGTGCCAAAGCAGTGGGCTATCGAGAGAAGTTGCATTCCTTTAGTGCTTTTCAACCCTGTGCTCAACAAAATATTAGACATTTTTACAGGAACAACCTAGTGCTTCATATGAAATATGGAAGGGACAGTTGTAATTCCTGAAATACACTTTTAGCATCTGTGTTCTATTTGACCGTTATGATCAAAAATTGATGTTGCCATGTTAGAAAGGTTGGTCATATAGTAATATCCCTAAACACCTGTCACCATTTAGGCTTGTTTCACATTTGCGTTTGCCAATTCTATGGGATGTTCCAGAATGCTGTATGGCCCCATTAACTATAATGGGGTCCGGAAGTGATCTGGCAAATATACAGAGAAATAGTCAGACAAATACTGCTGCACACAGTGTTTTTTGTCTGGCAGATTCCTGGCATTCTATACTGAAACATCCTGTTGGCAGCGTGAAATGGTCCTTTTGTTAAAAGTCGTGGTCATTCCTGGCTACTCTCCATTTTATTTACCTGTGATTTTGTCACCCCACTTACTGGTGATAAGAACTATATGAGTCTAGCATTTAGGGAACAAGCTGAAGACCATATTTTTGTACTGTGTGCTATCCATGTTTTTTCTAGGATAGCAAACTGACCTATTAATTTCTATGAGGACATGCACACACCCTTTTTTTTGTTTGCAGATTGGTGCACACAGAATAGCAAAAAAAAAAAAAAAAAATGTGTGTGCATGGCCTCAGAAATGTTTTTCATAGATAGCAAACTGGCCATTTATTTTTATTTGGCCATGCACACACAAGTTTTATTTTGTGGATTCATGTGCCCCAATCCAGAAATCTCAGCACAGGTCCTATTCTGCCCGACCTCTGCCTGTTAATATTGCCTGATTACCATATTGCATGAACTCTGACTATCCTCACCTTGGCTTGCCCTCTAACCATGATTCTGCCTGTCCTCTTGGTGCCACATACTGTTGTCTCTTGACCCACCAGGGGCAGCAGCCTCTGAACTCCTAGAGGTAGAGATCAGATTTCCATACAGGGTTGAAATGGTGAATACCAGGGAACTGTCTTGACTGTGCCCTCAGAGGTAGCCCCAAGTTAAAACCATTCAATGGTACAGTGGATCCATGCCCACTACATAAAATTTTACATTCCTGAAATTGTTGTTAGGTCATAGGCAGGATAACAACCATCTTGAATCATTAACAGATGTGAACGTTACATGTTTGCTTTCATCCATACCTAGGATGGCTAAGATACTTTCTGAAGGGTCTGCTTGTGTCTAAATACGTCAAAGGCAGGAGCTGCAGTGAGGGTTCTGATCAATCAGATTTGGCATATAATGTCAGATGGCCTGTTTGACCAATCAGCTGTTTAGAAATCAGAGGAACCCAAAGGCACCGTGTGAAGCCTTAGGTTTCTATGATTCCATATTATGAATCTGTACAGCATGGATCCTCAATAGTTGTGTACATGACTTATTTAGCATATGTTTACTTTTGTTATGACCTAATGTTGCATATTAGAAAACTGCATATACAGAAAAATCATGCTACTGTTATCATAATTGCTCCCAGGGTCGGCGCTTCCATATAGGCAAGGGGGGCAATTGCCCCCGGGCCCCCGAGTCCTTAGGGGCCCCCAAGCCCACCACCCGACACCACGCCAGCCCGCAACTAACGGCAGTGTTGTGGAAATTTTATTAAGATGTGTATTTAATATATTGTGTATTGTCATCATGTCTCTCAGTGTCAGGGTAAACCATTGAAGTGGATATCTTCCCGTGTATGTCCTGTCACAGCTGCTGGGCGCAGAGGTCTCAGTCGGCGAATGGTTCATGTGCTAAGCACTGGGCTGTGGGTCGGGGAAGACTGATGTGTTCAGCAGAGCAGTGTTTTGTTGGCTGATGTATGGATGCCAAGGAAAACCAAAAAAGGGGGTAAGTCAGCACACCAAACCGCAGGAACACATTGCGAAGGCAAGGAAAAACATGAAAAGACGAACAACATGCAATGCGACAATTCACTGCAATATAGAGTACAAAATTGCATAAAAATTACAAGTGCTACACTACTAAGTGAGAGATACTTGGAAAATCGTTTTGTACAAAATAATCTGAGCCCGTCTGCCGAACGTCAAGGCAATCTCTATTAGACGGGTTCCTACGCTAAATTCTACCTGTTAGGCGCCATGACGGCTACCATACACTTCAGGGAGTGTAGGTTACACAGCAGGCCCACTCTACAGCATCACCGCCGCCAATGCATACCAAGGGTTGCAGTGAGAGTCCACAAACTATCTCACTCCTGGTGCAATGGCTTCAGTGAATGAAGTGGAGCAGACCTGACTATGTACTGACACTAATTAAAATCAGCCTGTGAGGCAGACAGGGTGGTCAGGAGTGGGGAGGCAGCCACGCCTCCAGTACACGCCTTTGCAGTTTGTACTGGAGGTGTGGCTGCCTCCCCAGTCATGCACTCCTGACCACCCTGTCTGCCTCACAGGCTGATTTTAATTAGTGTCAGTACATAGTCAGGTCTGCTCCACTTCATTCACTGAAGCCATTGCACCAGGAGTGAGATAGTTTGTGGATAGAGTTGAGCGAACACCTGGATGTTCGGGTTCGAGAAGTTCGGCCGAACTGCCCGGAAATGTTCGGGTTCAGGATCCGAACCCGACCCGAACTTCGTCCCGAACCCGAACCCCATTGAAGTCAATGGGGACCCGAACTTTTCGGCACTAAAAAGGCTGTAAAACAGCCCAGTAAAGGGCTAGAGGGCTGCAAAAGGCAGCAAAATGTAGTTAAATCCCCTACAAACAAATGTGGATAGGGAAATGAATTAAAATAAAAATAAAATAAATAAAAATTAACCAATATCAATTGGAGAGAGGTCCCATAGCAGAGAATCAGGCTTCATGTCAGCAGAGAATCAGTCTTCATGTCATAGCAGAGAATCAGGCTTCATGTCACCCACCACTGGAACAGGCCACTGTCAGATATTTTTAGGCCCCGGCACCCAGACAGAGGAGAGAGGTCCCATAACAGAGATTCAGGCTTCATGTCAGCAGAGAATCAGTCTTCATGTCATAGCAGAGAATCAGGCTTCACGTCACCCACCACTGGAACAGTCCATTGTCACATATTTAGGCCCAGGCACCCAGGCAGAGGAGAGAGGTCCCATAACAGAGATTCAGGCTTCATGTCAGCAGCGAATCAGTCTTCATGTCATAGCAGAGAATCAGGCTTCATGTCACCCACCACTGGAACAGGCCACTGTCTGATATTTTTAGGCCCCGGCACCCAGACAGAGGAGAGAGGTCCCATAACAGAGATTCAGGCTTCATGTCAGCAGAGAATCAGTCTTCATGTCATAGCAGAGAATCAGGCTTCACGTCACCGACCACTGGAACAGTCCATTTTCACATATTTAGGCCCAGGCACCCAGGCAGAGGAGAGAGGTCCCATAACAGAGATTCAGGCTTCATGTCAGCAGAGAATCAGTCTTCATGTCATAGCAGAGAATCAGGCTTCATGTCACCCACCACTGGAACAGGCCACTGTCAGATATTTTTAGGCCCTGGCACCCAGACAGAGGAGAGAGGTCCCATAACAGAGATTCAGGCTTCATGTCAGCAGAGAATCAGTCTTCATGTCATAGCAGAGAATCAGGCTTCATGTCACCCACCACTGGAACAGTGCCACTGTCAGATATTTTTAGGCCCCGGCACCCAGACAGAGGAGAGAGGTCCCATAACAGAGAATCAGGCTTCATGTCAGCAGAGAATCAGTCTTCATGTCATAGCAGAGAATCAGGCTTCATGTCACCCACCACTGGAACAGGCCACTGTCTGATATTTTTAGGCCCCGGCACCCAGACAGCGGAGAGAGGTCCCATAACAGAGATTCAGGATTCATGTCAGCAGATCATCAGTCTTCATGTCATAGCAGAGAATCAGGCTTCATGTCACCCACCACTGGAACAGGCCACTGTCAGATATTTTTAGGCCCCGGCACCCAGACAGAGGAGAGAGGTCCCATAACAGAGATTCAGGCTTCATGTCAGCAGAGAATCAGTCTTCATGTCATAGCAGAGAATCAGGCTTCATGTCACCCACCACTGGAACAGGCCACTTTCAGATATTTTTAGGCCCCGGCACCCAGACAGAGGAGAGGTTCATTCAACTTTGGGTTGCCCCGCAATATAATGGTAAAATGAAAATAAAAATAGGATTGAATGAGGAAGTGCCCTGGAGTACAATAATATATTGTTAAGGGGAGGTAGTTAATGTCTAATCTGCACAAGGGATGGACAAGTCCTGTGGGATCCATGCCTGGTTAATTTTTATGAACGTCAGCTTGTCCACATTGGCTGTAGACAGGCGGCTGCGTTTGTCTGTAATGACGCCGCCTGCCGTGCTGAATACACGTTCAGACAAAACGCTGGCCGCCGGGCAGGCCAGCACCTACAAGGCATAAAAGGCTAGCTCTGGCCACGTGGACAATTTGGAGACCCAGAAGTTGAATGGGGCCGAACCATCAGTCAGTACGTGGAGGGGTGTGCACAGGTACTGTTCCACCATGTTAGTGAAATGTTGCCTCCTGCTAACACGTTCCGTATCAGGTGGTGGTGCAGTTAGCTGTGGCGTGGTGACAAAACTTTTCCACATCTCTGCCATGCTAACCCTGCCCTCAGAGGAGCTGGCCGTGACACAGCTGCGTTGGCGACCTCTTGCTCCTCCTCTGCCTTCGCCTTGGGCTTCCACTTGTTCCCCTGTGACATTTGGGAATGCTCTCAGTAGCGCGTCTACCAACGTGCGCTTGTACTCGCGCATCTTACTATCACGCTCCAGTGCATGAAGTAAGGTGGGCACATTGTCTTTGTACCGTATATCCAGCAGGGTGGAAACCCAGTAGTCCGCACACGTTAAAATGTGGGCAACTCTGCTGTCGTTGCGCAGGCACTGCAGCATGTAGTCGCTCATGTGTGCCAGGCTGCCCAGAGGTAAGGACAAGCTGTCCTCTGTGGGAGGCGTATCGTCATCGTCCTGCGTTTCCCCCCAGCCACGCACCAGTGATGGGCCCGAGCTGCGTTGGGTGCCAGCCCGCTGTGAACATGCTTCATCCTCATCCTCCTCCACCTCCTCTTCATCCTCGTCCTCCTTGTCCTCCAGTAGTGGGCCCTGTCTGGCCACTTTTGTACCTGGCCTCTGCTGTTGCAAAAAACCTCCCTCTGAGTCACTTCGAAGAAACTGGCCTGAAAGTGCTAAAAATGACCCCTCTTCCTCCTCCTCCTCCTGGGCCACCTCCTCTTCCATCATCGCCCTAAGTGTTTTCTCAAGGAGACATAGAAGTGGTATTGTAACGCTGATAACTGCGTCATCGCCACTGGCCATGTTGGTGGAGTACTCGAAACAGCGCAACAGGGCACACAGGTCTCGCATGGAGGCCCAGTCATTGGTGGTGAAGTGGTGCTGTTCCGCAGTGCGACTGACCCGTGCGTGCTGCAGCTGAAACTCCACTATGGCCTGCTGCTGCTCGCACAGTCTGTCCAGCATGTGCAAGGTGGAGTTCCACCTGGTGGGCACGTCGCATATGAGGCGGTGAGCGGGAAGGCCGAAGTTACGCTGTAGAGCAGACAGGCGAACAGAGGCAGGATGTGAACGCCAAAAGCGCGAACAGACGGCCCGCACTTTATGCAGCAGCTCTGACATGTCGGGGTAGTTGCGAATGAACTTCTGCACCACCAAATTCAGCACATGCGCCAGGCAAGGGATGTGCGACAAACCGGCTAGTACCAGAGCTGCAACGAGATTTCGCCCATTATCGCACACCACCAGGCCGGGCTTGAGGCTCACCGGCAGCAACCACTCGTCGGTCTGTTGTTCTATACCCTGCCACAACTCCTGTGCGGTGTGGGGCCTGTCCACCAAACATATGAGTTTCCGAACGGCCTGCTGACGTTTACCCCGGGCTGTGCTGAAGTTGGTGGTGAAGGTGTGTGGCTGACTGGATGAGCAGGTGGAAGAAGAGGAGGAGGAAGCTGAGTAGCAGGAGGAGGAAACAGGAGGCAAAGAATGTTGCCCTGCGATCTTTGGCAGCGGAAGGACGTGCGCCAAACAGCTCTCCGCCTGGGGCCCAGCCGCCACTACATTTACCCAGTGTGCAGTTAGGGAGATATAGCGTCCCTGGCTGTGCTTACTGGTCCACGTATCTGTGGTTAGGTGGACCTTGCCACAGATGGCGTTGCGCAGTGCACACTTGATTTTATCGGATACTTGGTTGTGCAGGGAAGGCACGGCTCTCTTGGAGAAGTAGTGGCGGCTGGGAACAACATACTGTGGGACAGCAAGCGACATGAGCTGTTTGAAGCTGTCTGTGTCCACCAGCCTAAATGACAGCATTTCATAGGCCAGTAGTTTAGAAATGCTGGCATTCAGGGCCAGGGATCGAGGGTGGCTAGGTGTGAATTTATGCTTTCTCTCAAATGTTTGTGAGATGGAGAGCTGAACGCTGCCGTGTGACATGGTTGAGATGCTTGGTGACACAGGTGGTGGTGTTGGTGGTACATCCCATGTTTGCTGGGCGGCAGGTGCCAACGTTCCTCCAGAAGCGGAGGAAGAGGCCGAGGCGGCGGCAGCAGCAGAAGAGGCCGAGGCGGCAGCAGCAGAAGAGATAGCAGGGGGAGCCTGAGTGACTTCCTTGTTTTTAAGGTGTTTACTCCACTGCAGTTGATGCTTTGCATGCAGGTGCCTGGTCATGCAGGTTGTGCTAAGGTTCACATTAATGCCTCGCTTCAGGCTCTGATGGCACAGCGTGCAAACCACTCGGGTCTTGTCGTCAGCACATTGTTTGAAGAAGTGCCATGCCAGGGAACTCCTTGAAGCTGCCTTTGGGGTGCTCGGTCCCAGATGGCGGCAGTCAGTAGCAGGCGGAGTCTCTTGGCGGCGGGTGTTCTGCTTTTGCCCACTGCTCCCTCTATGTCTTTTGCTACGCTGTTGGCTCGGTCTCACCACTGCCTCTTCCTCCGAACTGTGAAAGTCAGTGGCACGACCTTCATTCCATGTGGGGTCTAGGACCTCATCGTCCCCTGAATCGTCTTTCACCCAGTCTTGATCCCTGACCTCCTGTTCAGTCTGCACACTGCAGAAAGACGCAGCAGTTGGCACCTGTGTTTCGTCATCATCAGAGACGTGCTGAGGTGGTATTCCCATGTCCTCATCATCAGGAAACATAAGTGGTTGTGCGTTAGTGCATTCTAACTCTTCCATCCCTGGGGAAGGGCTAGGTGGATGCCCTTGGGAAACCCTGCCAGCAGAGCCTTCAAACAGCATAAGAGACTGCTGTATAACTTGAGGCTCAGACAGTTTCCCTGATGTGCATGGGGGTGATGTGACAGACTGATGGGCTTGGTTTTCATGCGCCATCTGTGCGCTTTCTGCAGAAGACTGGGTGGGAGATAATGTGAATGTGCTGGATGCACTGTCGGCCACCCAATTGACTAATGCCTGTACCTGCTCAGGCCTTACCATCCTTAGAACAGCATTGGGCCCCACCAAATATGGCTGTAAATTCTGGCGGCTACTGGGACCTGAGGTAGTTGGTACACTAGGACGTGTGGCTGTGGCAGAACGGCCACGTCCTCTCCCAGCACCAGAGGGTCCACTAACACCACCACGACCATGTCCGCGTCCGCGTCCCTTACTAGATGTTTTCCTCATTGTTACCGTTCACCACAATAAGAAAAATATTATTTGGGGCAATGTATTGTATTAAAATTCAGGCCTTTTTTTTACAAACACCTAGCACTATCTGGCTATCTATTTAGGTACCGTATTACACTAATACAGGCACACCAGTAATGACAGATTTAGCTGAATATAAATTTGAGGCCTATTATTTAGGCGCTGGGTGACAGGTATACGTTTACAGACAGAATTAGACTTGGATCTGCACTGTAGCGTGTGTGTGAAGTTCTTGAGAATTACCCTATCAGCACCTTGAATCTAATATACCCTTTTAAGGATAGATTTAAAGTACGCCTGATACAGCAGAAACCACTAATTTTGAGAATTGCAAAATTGGGAATTGTATTTCAACCCAGAACAAAAACTGTGCTTTGACGGACACTAAATAACTTGACCAGCTAAAACAGTAATGACAGATTTAGCTGAATATAAATGTGAGGCCTATTTTTTAGGCGCTGGGTGACAGGTATACGTTTAATCACAGAATTAGACTTGGATCTGCACTGTAGCGTGTGTGTGTGAAGTTCTTGAGAATTACCCTATCAGCACCTTGAATCTAATATACCCTTTTAGGGATAGATTTAAAGTAGGCCTGATACAGCAGAAACCACTAATTTTGAGAATTGCAAAATTGGGAATTGTATTTCAACCCAGAACAAAAACTGTGCTTTGACGGACACTAAATAACTTGACCAGCTAAAGCAGTAATGACAGATTTGGATGAATATAAATGTGAGGCCTATTTTTTAGGCGCTGGATGACAGGTATACGTTTAATCACAGAATTAGACTTGGATCTGCACTGTAGCGTGTGTGTGAAGTTCTTGAGAATTACCCTATCAGCACCTTCAATCTAATATACCCTTTTAGGGATAGATTTAAAGTAGGCCTGATACAGCAGAAACCACTAATTTTGAGAATTGCAAAATTGGGAATTGTATTTCAACCCAGAACAAAAACTGTGCTTTGACGGACACTAAATAACTTGACCAGCTAAAACAGTAATGACAGATTTGGATGAATATAAATGTGAGGCCTATTTTTTAGGCGCTGGGTGACAGGTATACGTTTAATCACAGAATTAGACTTGGATCTGCACTGTAGCGTGTGTGTGAAGTTCTTGAGAATTACCCTATCAGCACCTTGAATCTAATATACCCTTTTAGGGATAGATTTAAAGTAGGCCTGATACAGCAGAAACCACTAATTTTGAGAATTGCAAAATTGGGAATTGTATTTTAACCCAGAACAAAAACTGTGCTTTGACGGACACTAAATAACTTGACCAGCTAAAGCAGTAATGACAGATTTGGATGAATATAAATGTGAGGCCTATTTTTGAGGCGCTGGGTGACAGGCTCAACTGGCCCCTGATGTAGTATATGGCCAAAAAATAACCACACTATTGATGGTTAAATGCACTTTGTGACAGGCTCAACTTGCCCCTGATGTAGTATATGGCCAAAAAATAACCACACTATTGATGGTTAAATGCACTTGATGAAAGCTTGACCCTGATGTAGGATATAGCAAAAAATAACCACACTATTGATGGTTAAATGCACTTGGGTGACAGGCTCAGCTTGCCCCTGATGTAGTATATGGCCAAAAAATTACCACACTATTGATGGTTAAATGCACTTGATGAAAGCTTGACCCTGATGTAGGATATAGCAAAAAATAACCACACTATTGATGGTT